>NC_079152.1:110646129-110950948 GCF_947563725.1 Argiope bruennichi | reverse complement strand
TAATCTCTATAGTAAACCATCTCATGTTAAAGCGAGTGCGAGGATTATTTGTAGAACTATCATTCTATAGATAGAACAGTTTATCAATGGAATGGTTTTTCTTGATAGCTTAGGCAAAAAAAGGCAGAAAAGTTTATTTTCCAAGCGAAGATAAAATTACCATTTTGCCTGCTTAGTTTGGATTTTCTGTAGAATTAGCCTTTTTTCAACCTTTAGAAAATGAAATTGAAATTAGTTTTTCCAGGATAATGCTTGACAGATAAAATACTTGTATCATCATTAAAAAAAAAATCGAGATTTTCCTGAATATAAACATTAAAGCTGAAGCCAAGGTAACACACACACACACACATTTGAATTATTTTTGTTTTGATGTTTCTGGATGTTAGAAAATGTTGAAACAGTCAAAAAGGACAGAAAAATTATATGAAAACAATCTAACTGAGTCACCCTGGAAAGTCATCACATTTTTAAATGCCAAATCCATTTAAAAAAGACAATTAAATTTCAACACGCTGTTCAAAAAACTAAAAAGGACTTCAAAGCTATGCTATTTCCAATAATATCCAATATTTCCAATATTTTCGCAAATAAATAATAATAATAATATTTCCAATCATAATAATAATTATTAGTGTCATTGCTGTTGAATAAAAAATACTAAGACAAAAACTTTTCCTACTAAAATTTTTCTACTACCCTAGACATCTGAGTTACACGGCGCGAAGATCCATCAAGAAGTTGAAGCATTTCAAAGTAAAACAACCGCCCAAATAAGCAAAATATTAGGGTTAACACGGCATCCAGATAGACCTCCAACACACAACAATAAAACGACTTTCGCAAATAAATAAATAAAAAAAAAAGCTTCAATATTGATTCTTTAAAAACTGGATAAGAATAATATTAAAATATTCCAAGAAATGAAACTATACGATGCAAAGCGCGCTTCTTCACCTCCCCCCACCTCAAAAAAAAAAAAAAAAAAAAAGAAGAAGAAAGATGGTTTGGAAGATTTAGATCAGTTACTAGCTCTTCCAACACCTAATCACACTAACCTGATACCTGAACGGAACCGATCTTCGGCAGATTTACAAATGCAAACTTAAAATGAACAAAACGCATTAAGATTCAGTTCTTTATTTTATTTTATTTTGTTGCTTTTTTTTCCTCATACTTTTCTTTAAAAAAAATTAATAAAATTTTTGCGATAAAATTATGAAAGTAATAAAGCATTTTCAGGTTTATTAATAAACCCGATTCGCAGCGATAAGCAATGTCTTTCCAACAGCAAGTAATGTCATAGATGAAGAATTGAGCTCAAAAACTCAATCGAGCCAATGCATAACGATCACGTTCTTCTTCTTCTTATTTTTTAAAAATTTTATTAATACATCCTAAACTCGTGCTTAAGTACCTTTTCACGATCATTCATGATACTTCACTAAGCCAAAATTTTTAACATTCATAAAAGTTTTAAAGGCCCTCCGAAATTTTGTCACTCTAATGGGGATTGTGAAAGATTGAAACTTATAGTACTTCTAACCCTCAAGTGCATCTTTCGAATTCCGGTGAAAATTGGTGAGTTTCAAGTTGACGGGAAAGGAATAAAAATTAAAATTAAGGAAAACTAGAATCAAAAAAAGGAGTATAGCAATAAAAAATGGCAATTTTTAGATCGAAAATAGCAATAGAAAATTATTTTTAACTCTGTATATTAATAGTACATAATTAATCTCTGTTGATGATAAAGATGAATATGCCTGTGCGTTTGTTGACGCTCTATAGACCAGACCGTTTGACCAACAGCTACCAAATTTGGTACATATATATATATATATATATATATATATCTTGATGGGTGAAATGTATCCCACGGAAGGATTTTTTTGAAAATTTTTGTTACTTAAAAATTAAAATGCATTTTGATGTTTTCCGTGATACTTTCCAAAAAGTGTATGAAAAATAGTTTTTACACTGTTTTAAATTTCAAAACATTTTCTTTCTATGATATCAATTTAATAACTATGCAACTTTTTCTTAATTTTTGGCAATTTTTTAATTATTATTATTTTTTTCCTAATTTCAAAAAATAAATTACGTTGTTAATCTGAAATTCAAAGCGTTTTTTTGTTTTATAAAATATTTAAGCGCTAAATTTTCTTCCATTGTTGAAAGCAAGGAAGAAGATTCTGTTTAATATCTACATAATAATATTATTCGAAGAAAAAGTGAAGTTACAATGCTATAATGGTTAGAAGATAGATAAAAAGGACAATAATAGTACTAAGAAGTCTTGAGATTGGCCTCCAATAGAAATATTAATGTATTTAATTCAGAGAAAATATTTGACTGCTAAAATAGCACGACTTTAATGTCTGATCATATGAAAGGATCTTGAACATGTAGTTATGTTTAAGAAATATACATGAAATTAAATAAAACCAATATTCGGAGAGAACTAGTTGGCCACCAAAGTCAACTAGTACTTTTTGTATGGGAATAATTAGGAAAATAATTCCCATACAAAAGAAGTGCAATTTTTAAAAAAAATAATGTGCAAAAACTTTGAACATTATAACTCTACAATAAAATTTCAAAATGAAAGAGTACATTTCGCAAATACCATACTCAATTTTTTTAAATGCGTCTCTGCTGAATAGATTGTGGTACAAATTGTGATATATATATATATATATATATATATATATATCCACGAATGAATTAAGTAATCATTGAGAGAATATGTTCAGAAATATAAAATTTTTTCACATTTTTAGCTTTATTTTCGAAATTAGTTCGAATCAAAGATGATATTTTAAATTTATTTTAATAAGTAATTTAAGGAAATTCAATTTACTAACAAATTTGAACTCAAAACTTCCGAATCAGTCAGGCTCAGTTTCATCCATAACCGTATTACTTCTCATTAAGGATCGTTATGATCGATAGGAGGTCCCATTTTAAACAAGTAATTTTCTGATTGCTCCGCATATATTTCGCATATGAACAAATAAGAGTGGATCGAAATAAAAAGGGCATTTTTCTATTACGTAATGAAATGCAATACATTTTTATACGTACGTAATAAATGCAATGACATTTTTTTTTCGCATTGAAAAAGTTCTAATATATACATTAATCATTCTATTTTCTTCTACCAATAAAAATATCATATAAATTCTCAAATACATCAGTTTCTGTTAAGTATTTTTATGTTTGTATATCTTTCTCGTATACGTAGTACAGAGAAAGTATACTAATCGTCAAAAAATTCGAATTCGAGATTTTGACGAATCTCTACGTTTTAGATCTCTCTAAGTTCCAAAAAAAAAAAAAAAAAAAAAAACATTTATGGAAAATATCCGTCTGTCTGTGACAAAGATAGCTCAAAGACGCTTTGAGCTAGACAGCTGAAATTTGGATACAGTCTTTACACCAAAATTTCAGATTTCTATCAAATTTTGAGTGAAACCTGTTCTGAGGAAATCCGTCTGTCTATTGAAATATAAGTTAACACGATAGAGGCAAAACGAAGAGAGTTAGATAGACTAGATTCTGTACACAGATTTAAAATCTATAATGTAGACACCTATCCAATTTTGAGCCAAATCCAACCACGTGTTTACTGTCTGTCAGTCTGTACTTTCAGAAACATGTACACGCAACAGTTCAAATACTCAGTGACGTAAATATATCAAATTTGGTAATGGATTTTGTGAATATTAGCCCAATTTTCTGTCAAATATTTGTTCCAATCGGTTGAGAAAAACGTGTCTAAAGTCCAAATTCGAGTTTTGGATTGTTTTGACCGCATGCCAGAGATTAACCGCCAAATAATTCGCCAAGAATGACACAATAAATCCAATAAAAATGCCAAATTCACGCCAAAAAATATTTTTTAACTGTTGCACACCACTGTCGTGTAAGACATTCTTTTTGTTAGTATGCGAGAAATTTGGGGAAGACTACTCCTTCTGGTTGAAAAAATTTTTCTCATTAGATTGGACACGAATCTTGTTATTGGTGATATCTTTAATGGCCATCAAAGCAGGAAATTATGCAGTTAATGCTAAGCATTTATTAAACAACCAATCATAAGCTTAATATGCATCCTTTCAAGTAATTACGATTAGGATGAACTTTCTGAAAGGAAGTTCTGCTTAAGTAGAATAATATTAGAAACATAAATGATGAAATAATGTCCGATAATAATGAAAGCGAATGCATGCGCGTCTATTAGCGACTTTGCAGAACTTGTACATGGATTGAACAGTATGAACAGAACATAAAGACAGAAAAGAATTCAGAAAGAAAATAGAACATGAAGAATTGGAAATATATCGAAGTGTTATATATTTTTGATGCTTTTAACGTATTTTAAGCTTTTTATACTGGAAAAAAATCAGTATGAATCATAAAAAAAAGCACAGAACAACATGTTTAACAAATTGAAATCTTTTGCGACAATAAATTGTACTTTACTTGTTTTAATCATCTACAGAAATCTATAGTATATTATGGGGAAAAACCGAGAAAGAATAATACTTTAATGCAGGATTCTATTATAAATTTTATAGGTCATAAGTGACAAAAAAAAAAAAGGATGAGGAGCACTACATTTTTTTTTTCATAATTTTCTTCCGGATTAAAACAGCGTTTAATATTTTATTTCCTCATGAAACTGACATTCTCAATCTTTTCCACATTTATTTAACTTGTTTAATGTTCTTCTAGACTGAAAAATCTTAATTTTGTAATATTAATTGGAAATTAAGTGTTTTTAGATTTCCTTCTTCGAATATTTTTGTCGTTAAAGAAATTTTTTTTCCAACTCTTTCCTTCATCACGAATAACATTACTTGTTATTTCTTTAAAATAGTTTCTATTATTCTCTGCTTTTCATAATTTTCAAATTTGTGTAGATTCTCTCAGGAAAACGGTGAAATCAGAATTGCACTCTTAGAATACGCCATTTTGAAATAAGGAAAAAAAATTATCAAAATCTATAAATTGTTTAAAACATAATAATTCATTCCAAATGTATGCAAATCTTCTCTAATAATGTAAACATCCGAATTTTAAGGTGGAAATCTATTTTTCTTTGTTAAGTTTTTTTTCCATCATTCTTATCTCAGTTGTCTTATTTATTTTTCATAAAAAAAAAACTTATTAAATTGGGATTTCTATAATTTTTTTTCCTTTATTCAATATCTGAAAATATTCATTCATATATAACTGAATTCCAATTTTTTCTCTCTTTTTACTAAATTAGGGATGGATATTAGGTAAACATATTATATTAGGCATTTTGATGTTCCAATAGACATTCAATAAAAAATTCATGATATTGGTCTGTGTCAGACGGATAGAGATTATTGGCCATAAAATAATTTCCCAAATTTTCATATCGCATGAAGTGGAGAGAACGTGAGTTTTTACCTTTAAAAAGACTGCGTAACAAATGCAAATACTTTGCTATACAATCGTGTCTGGAGAAACCACAATCCTTCTAAATGAATGCAAGACTATTACCAGACTATGGTGACAAATGCAAATGAACATATCTTGTCTTTTAAATTGTAAAGCAACTATTTACATTTTATCAATTTATTACTTATCTTTATCAAAAAGGAAGTATTTTCATATCCATTATTTAAATACTTGTTTATTTTTAATTAAAAAATATTTCTGTAAATGATTCTTCTTCATGAGATTGTTATCGTCTGTTACTTTTTTTTAAAGTTCAAATACGAAAAGTTGCACTAAACAATTTTCAAATCTCATAATTGCACCAAAAGATTTTTAAAAACATCCTAAAGCTGATTTTCCTGCGAGTTATTAGTAATTTTTTAACAATGATGCAGAATTTATTTGAGCAGTATGATTGGAGCATGGAAGTAGATAAAAATAATTATTTAAAATACCTGAAATATTTTCATTCAGTAAGAATGGCAACATTTAAAATAATCATTTCTATCATCACTATATGAAAATAGATTTTTGAGGGAATAAAAAGTAAACATTTAATTAATTATAACGAAACCTTATCTGAAACCTTCGATATGCGCTATAAGTATTTGAATAAAATATATTTAGAGGATAAAGTGAAGAATAGTGTGCCCCCCAGTTTGTCGCCAATATTGCAACCCACCGGAACGCTCTTCTAGAAACCGTAGTGCTGTTTTGTTTACTACTTTTTGCAATGGTTGAGTTGTACATGAACTACAACTATATTATGAAAAATGTTAAATTAAAAATATTAAAAAAATATTGATTAAAGATTTTAATTTTGTTCTTTATTATAATTAAAAGTTTATTACATAAAGAAAGTTAAGCTTATAATTAAATTGTTTTCTTTTTTTTTTAATGGAATACGAACAGAAAATATTTATTGTTTTGCAATTTTTAACTGTCAGTATGCGCTTTAAAAAATCGTCTGCATTCTCACTTGAAAAGACAGCTGCAATGGAATTCTTCGCAGTTCACGCAATTCTTTTGGTGTTCTAACGGTTGATTCCCTTCATAATTTGTTATGTCAGCAGTATTTCGAACCTGCAGACTGGATGAAGGGTGAATGAAATATGTAGATATGTATTTTTTTACAAGTTGATGAAGTTAGGAAAGGATGCTTGTTTGAAATTTTTTATTGAGAATGGTTTGATATCGAACCGGCAGAATGGATGAAGGGTGAGTGGAATATATTTTTTTACGAGTAGATGAAGTTGGGAAAAGGATGTTTGTTTGAAATTTTGTATAGAGAATGTTCGACATCTGTAGAAGGCACCGGGCAGTCTGAAAAAAAAAATACTAATCAGTAAAAAGTCCTAATTATATGGTGGGAAATGGTAACCGTAACTGTTTCTTGGAAGTATTTTTTTATTTTGTCAGCCATCTTTATTGGCGACTTGGCATTGTTGGCGCAGGAAGGGGCACATTAAAATTCCCTTTCACCTATTTAGAAAATGTCGTTTCTAATCATGCAAAGTATTTATGAATTTCCATTTTTTTATTTATAGAGATTTGTGAATTTATTTATGAAAATTCCATTAATTATTTTCTTTTTTTTTTGTCATAATTCATATATATATATATATATATATATATATATATACAAGGCTGAATATATTTTCACAATATAAAAATTCTAATCAAATAATGAACATTTTGTTCAGAAAGAAAGGTAGTATGGGATCAAAAGAGTCTCATATTGACTTCAAAAATCTCAGGAAGATGTTAAGATAAAATAACACGACTCAACTGTATGATGTCGCAGCGCTGTAATTACTTGTGAATGAAGAAGTTAATGAGAATCCATAAAAACAGGACGGCCCGCTTAAAGGTTCAGAGAGGTCAATTGCAAACAACGGTTTCCCAAGGGTACAACGTCACCTTCTTTTGAATTCTTATTGACACGAAAATGATATATCATTATGGATGAGGTATTTGTATTTGTACAATAAACTAAATCAAATAATTAGGAGGTTTTTAAGTTAAACTTTTTGCTTTTTGGAAAAATATTCAGAAATATAAGAAACTTGTATTTGACTGCCTCGTATATAATGTTTACGAGAAACTTTTTATTTTCTTGGATACCAAAAGATAAAGTATAAAATGTGAAAAGATTCGAGTTCGAGATTTTGATGTATCTCCATGTTTTATAACTTCCAGAAACTGAAAAAAAAAATCAGTTATGAAATTAAGTCCGTCTGTCTTGTCGATCTATTTATAAACGTGATAACTGAAAAACGTAAGAAATAGATGCAAAAAATTTGATATGCGGTCATTATATCAATATTACAGG
The DNA here is from genome assembly GCF_947563725.1 of Argiope bruennichi. Classification (NCBI taxonomy): domain Eukaryota; kingdom Metazoa; phylum Arthropoda; class Arachnida; order Araneae; family Araneidae; genus Argiope; species Argiope bruennichi. Next base: position 110,943,144 of record NC_079152.1, on the reverse strand, counting down.
TTTTTTCAAATCGAATTTTTTATGAAATATCTCAATGAAATACCTTTCTATCCATCCGCGTACATGTGAATTCGATAAATCAACAACAGAACGAGTTTAATTGCTGAAATTGGAAATGTACTTTTACTACTAAAACTATACAACTATATAAAATTTTCATCAAAGCGCGCTTATTACTTTCTAGAATGAAGTATAGAGAAAGCATTAAGGCTAAATTAAGAAGTATGGAAAAAGTATTGTAATGTCATCAAAAAATTTCCAATTCGAATTTGAATCGACAAATCTCCTCATTTTAGAATCCCTAAACACATTTTTGGATTATGTTCGTCTGTCTGTGACAAAGATTATTCACAAATCTCTGAAATACATGGATAAGAATTGGTATACGGTCTTTTCACCAAATTTATAGATTTTTATAAAATTGTGTGCAAAATCCGTTCAGAAGAAGCCCGTCTGTCCAACTTTTCGAATATAAGTTAACATGATACCTACAAAAAAAGAGAGCTGGATTGGTAAAATTTGGTACCCAAATTTAACATCCATTGTGTAGCTACTTATCAAATTTTAGCCAAATCCAAAGAAGTTCTGTACTTATAGAAACGTGTAAACGCGATGATTCAAAAGTACAAGGACTTAAATGTATCAAATAGGGTTTTGTGATTACAAGTATAGTTCTATATAAAAAAATTTCTGTTTCAATCGGCTGGGAAAAAAAGGTTCTGAAACGCAAATACGCTTTCGATTTTCGTATATTATAAACCGCATACTAGGGATTAAACGCCAAAACTCTCAGCAAGAATTCTGTGTACATTTAATACACAGAATTCTTATACATTTAGTAAATTATAAATTCATGCCAAAGATTAATATTTCATAATTATTGTGCCATGCAAGATGTTTTCTGGAATAACACTTTATTAAAGAATATGCGAAAAAGTTTTGGGGAAACCGCTCCTCCTATCGATTATTTTTGCTATTTTTATATCGATTTGTCTATTCGTAAGCAAGTGAAAGCAATACTTCAAATACACAATAATATAATACTTGAAAAAATTTATTATATAACCTTTACACCAAAATTATAATTTTGTGACTATTTTTGTACTAAATTCATCAATAAAGTATACTGATTATTTATTTTTATCTGTCAGCAATTATGTAAACACCATAACTCTAAAATGCATACCATATAAATCAAATTTTGTATATAGTTATTTTTATCTAGCAACAATTATTTAAACGACATAACTATGAAATGTAAAAAAATGTTTTTGACTCTAAAATTATAGATCTATATCAAATTTTAGATCTGATCGGTCAAATAATGCATATTCGATTCTTTTCGCAATGCTATGAAAAATATAATACAATCTGTTACGTGCTAGAACACAAAAAAGCTGAGGGAACAATATTCCAGGTGGTTTGACATGGGTATCTTATTTGCAAATAAAAGAGAAAAGAAGCAGCGGAATAGATTCTACACTTACGTATTATGAAATTATTTTAATCAAGTTTAAGAAAGCAATATTAACGTGAACAAGAAAATAACATAAATTAGAATTATCAATATTTTAAAGGATTTTATTATTATTTTATTCCTAATTATTTTGATGATAACAATACTTAAAAAACTATATTAAAATGTCGTAAAAAATATCGAGTGGTGGGATTTTTTTTACTATTAGTTTTAATTTAAAAAATAGTCTGATGGAAAATTTCTCTAAAAAGAGAAAAATTATTTTTTTAATATCAATTTGTTCTCTATGAAAGAAGATAGAAAGGGAGGAGAATTCAAGAGCAGTTTCAAAATAAAAAAATGTAACAAAAAGCTACTGAAATATAGACAAATATAATATTACTATATCGGTATTTTATAAAAGTTTTTGTTATAAAATAATTCTTCTATTGTAAGAGAAATAAAAATAACATGAAAATAGGTCAGTTGCAATTTCGACTCAAGCAAGGAAAGTAAATGAAAACATTCTGTTATTCAAAAACTAGTATAACTTTGCATTTGAATATATCATTTCTTTTGTCTTATTAAAAAATTTGCTTCGATTTTAAAATCACTATTAATATTATTTAAAATTTCAATAAGAAAATTTACGTAAAAGATTTGAAATTTAAAACAACTGTGAAATAATATCAGTTATTTCTTGTTTAAAATCGGAAACTATGAAATCCAACAAGAACACAATGCTTACAGTAATATAAAAGACAGTAATATAACAGTCAGATTAAATGGTTAATTCATAGCATTAAAGAAAGGCTTTAATTCAATATTTATCAATAATGATTTTTTTTTTTTTTTTTTTTTTTTTTGCATATCAGTTTTGAATAACCAAAAGAACAACCATCTGCTTCAAGAACAGGGGGGGGGGGATCCTATAATTTAAAAGATTCATTTTAATGTATAACCAGATTTTTCTGATAATAAATTCAAATTTTAAAACGTTAAATTGAAACTTCAAATAATAAAGACGAAAAAAATACGAACGGATGTAAATTCAAAATATAAATGTTAATAATGAAAGAATTTGTATTCAAATATAACTTCTAAGTTTATACAAATTATAAAAAAAGAATAAAATATTGCTTTATTCTATTCAGTTACAGACAAAATATTTTGCTAGTTAATTCCAAAGAATTTTATATTTCTATGTTTTGTCGCGATCCAATTTTTTCCAATGATGTCGCGATCCAATTATGTTTTATTTTTATTATTTTTTTATGAATTATTCTCTTCCTGTTTATTCATAAATTTTCTAAACAATTTTTTAAGCAGTTAAAATAAGCAAATGCAAACGAAATGAGTAATGTAACTGGTCACTAAATGTAATGACAAACATTGTGGAATAAAATAGCAAATGAATATTTACCTTAACCAAACAACTTAGGTAAAAAAAAAAAGAAGAAAAAAAAAGAATCTAATAATAAATCAATAAATTGCTTTTAACTTTTATTTATTTTTCATTTCAGAAAAAAAAAAAAAAAGCCACTTACTTCTGGTGCGACGGGCTTTCCATTTTTTTATTATCTCCATTGAATAACAATTACCAGAAAGAACAATTCGAGAACGAAAAGGCAAACGATTCTGTTAGACCGCTTGTCTCCCACAGAGAGAAATGCTTTGTTCTACCGTGGCAGCACGTAGGTTTGAGAGAGGGAAAAATTGTTGACTAAATAAAGCGCAACGAGCGTCGGTTTTCATGAGGGACCGTGTATTAAAAATATTAATGTACAAGTAGAATAAAGGATTGTTTTGATGAAAATGTTCATGAAAATGAAATGAAATGTTCATGAAATGAAATGTCATTATTCACATTTATTTTTCAACTTTTTGGAACAAACATTTGTTTTATGAATAAATTAAAAAGAATATCTAAAGTGACAGCACGTAGGTTTGAGAGAGGGAAAAATTGTTGACTAAATAAAGCGCAACGAGCGTGACAAAAGTGACAAATAAACTTGGATTTTATAAACATTATTTTTGTCTTCGTTTAAGCAACATGAGGAAAGAAAAAAACAAAAATGAAATTCGTACAATTTTATATTTTATTGTCTTTTATGAATAACAAATATATGAGGAATATTTTTTTTATTTAATATATTCGTAAAAAAATTGTACTAACTGCATTAACCGTTAATCGCAACATTTTTATCTTTATATCGTAACAAAGACTGAAAATGAGATAAATTACATGTAAAAGCCTCAATTTCACAAATTGTTTGTTGTCTGTTTATTGGGTGTTATTGACTCCAGAGCCGTGTTTTGATTAAACTGTGTGTCAGTTTTAGAAATCTATACTTATAATAAAGCTCAATGTGTGTGTGTGTGTTGGCGCTCTACAGGCCAGGTCATTTGACATACAGCTATCAAATTTGGTACATGTATACCTTAGAGGTTGGGAATGTGCACCTGGGGTCCCTTTTTTTGAAATTTTAATTAGAATTTTAATTATTAATTAAAAACTAACTTTCCCGCCAAAAAAATCTTCCATTTTCCCCACCTCCAACTTTTTCGCCAAAAAAATCTTCCATTTTCCCCACCGCCAAATGAGTAAGGCTTCAGTTTTCTTTTTCCCCCAACAGTAATGAGGCTAGTGTTAACATTTTTCGGCGGATTATTTCAAACGATTCTGTTTATTTTCTTAATGTTTTATGCATTTAAAATTAAACATTGTTAATTAATCCATGTTTCAGATTCATTCTGAAGTACTTTTGAATTAAAATAACACAGAATAAAGGAAATTAAAAATATATAATCTGCATAGCGTTACCCCAACTGGCGTAGAAAAATTCACGCATTTGCGTTAGCATAACTGGCGAAGAAAATTCACGCATGCGTATTGTATTCTGATTGTTGTCATGGCAACCATTCTCAACGGATGATTTAAATTATTTTTCGGTTAGTTGCATGCTTTTGTAAGTAAATTTTATTTATGTTAGTTATATATTTTTTGTATATGCTTATAGTTTTAAGTACATCGTTTTTTAAGTAGTTTTTTTAAATCTGTTTTAGACCGATTATTTTAAACGATTCATTTAATTTTCTAAGTGTTTGATGCATTTAAAATTAAACATTGTTAATGAATCGATCTGTTCATGATGAATTTGAGAAAATTTTGTTGACAAATTCTTGAGATATTACATAAATTAAGAAATATATTCTTTAGTGCCCATAAAGTTCAAACGCTCAGTGACTCTATTATCAGTAATCATATTATTAAAAGAAATGCTTTGTTTCAGTAAAAAATATTATTATATTAATCTCAGATTAATCATTTACACTTTAATTTAAAGCATAAATTGTACGAGGGGTAACAGAAAATTAGAGAAATACATATCACGTTATGACTGAAGGCCTTTATAATATTATGAGTGAATTATATGACTATCAAAATTTGAAGTTTTAAAATATTTTGCTGAAGAATCTATTAAAGTTGGAATTGCATAAAATATTTAATTATTAAAATTTTAACGAACATTAAGATTGGCGAACCGGCTGGTCGCCAAAGGCGGCTAGTAAAATAATAAAGAAGAAATTTTTTTTAACTGATTTTTTTTATTTTAAGATTTTCCTATTTATCTCTCAAATGATTTTTTTTACAAGAGGCATCGAAGAATTGATATAAATTTAGAAATAATTTTTTTCTGTGAGGAATATGTATTATTTTGCTAATAAATTTTAATTGAAGTACAGCATATTAACGTTCATTTATTTAAAAAAAAGGGGGGAAAAAGAAAAAAATGAAGATTTTTTAAAGTTTGTTTTAAATAGTTAAAATATATGCTTCTGTATCTAGGACAGTTCTCAAACCAATGGCTATTTAATAATTAGAATTCATATAAGAACCAACCAACCATATTCATATTTTACGAATTGTATGATTTAAATAAACAAACTAATAACTTAACCTAATTTTATAAAATCAAATTAATACTGTGTTAATCAGGTGTAATATCCTTTTCCTCTATTTTTATATTTTCTGATATTTAATTAAAAAAATACGTGAGATTAAAAGTAAAATTTTCTATATTATTGCTTAAATATTATCAATATACAGCTAAAAGTAATCAAATCAAAAGAAACTGAAAATTAATTAATACATTCTTATTTAATCTATCTGGAAAACTCATATATAACTATTTATTATCCATATGCAATGTATGCTAAAATTGCTATATATAATTTTTCTTTTACATAGATGACATTTTAAAACAACAACGCTTTAATAGACGAACACCAAATATTGTATTTCTGTGCAAAGCTAAACTATTTATTTATTTTTTAAAAGATAACTTACTTCTTCCTGAAAGCATAGCGGCGATTACTACTGCTCGTTCTTTCAAAGTCGCATTCCTTTTGTTTTCTGCAGACGTATAGCAAAGTCCAAATGTTTGATCAGAGTGCGTGTCAATGAATATAAAGTAACTCCATTTTAAGGCATGTTTATCATGCGGTGGACTGAGAAGCGCGATAGACTGTTTTTTAAAAACAATCGTGACGGTTTTATAAAATGTACAAATTTGTAAATATTTAATTTCTGTTGTATGTAAATAATAGATACAAAATGGATTGTGAAATCTCTGTTAAGTTAAATTGTTTACATTTTATTTAACAGATATTACAGTAAAAAAAGGGGGGGGGACTTTAGTCAGTTTCTTCAAAAATAGACCAGATGCACTTGGTCCTAAATTAATAATCTATTTTGCCGCCGTTATTATATAATCTACTTTAGATACCTTTATCCTTAAATGAACTGACAATGAAATGTGTAATTACTGAGATAAATATCTATACTTGATTAGTCTAGGCTTAATATCAAGATAATAAAATACTTTTAAAAATTCCATACAAAAAATCCCCGACGATTAGTGGACTATTAATATCGCTTTCAAGAAACATTCTAACCCTTTTTTTTTTTATCATAATCTAATGCTGAGTTTACACTCAGCCAGTTATAAGCCGGCCAGCAAGCAGCGCATGCGTAGAAAGGGATTGATTTATGTTTGCCACAATTTCATAAGATAGATTCAGGCATTCCATGCTTGGCTACAAATTGCCGTTTTGGCGTACCTGAATTTTTCTTTTTAAATGCGTATCTTATTAAAACGATGGATATTTACACACACAAAAAAAAAACATGGTAAATTTTTTAAAAAAAAATTAACATACTTAAATTTGGAACACTATAGAAAAGAAATGGAAAATAAAATGAAAAAAAAATCATCGCAACAGAAAGAACAAAGGGCAAAATATGCCGGAATTAATCTATAAGTAATCATTTTTTTTCATGCTAAAGAAACAGCCACATTTTACAAACGAATGCGCAGTAACAAAAAAAAAAAAAAAAAAAAAAAAAAACAATATAGCGGCATGTTGTTGTCCCGTACTTGCCATCGACTGAACTGCATTTTCTAGCCTTTCTACGCATGCGCTGCTTACTGGCTGGCTTATAACTGGCCGAGTGTAAAACAGGTATAAGAATAAATATAATATAATGGACGTGAGTGATAAATCGGAGGTGAATAAATGCAGTAATCAAAACAAATCACATGATCATCTCTGTTGTTTGACAAACACAACTGCGCATCCCATTAATGTTTAGATTTACGTTATTTTACATTTGCTGTGATATATTTCTTTTCTTCCTACAAAATGAGCAATGAATTACAAAATAAATTGATGCGATGGATTCCACGTTGAAATCTATTTTAATGTACCATTTAAGTTTGCACATAGTAATCCAAACCATAAAAATAGCTCTAGAGTTCTAGCAATCATATGTACAGTATTGTTTATTTTGTCAGCCATCTTGAATTTTTAACTTTTGTTCTTTGTGTCTTTAGCAATGTGGAGGGTCATATTAAAGTAAATTTCAACCGATTTCATTAGTTTATTCAAATAATAAAATCAGATTTTTTTAGAACTCATTTATTTAATAGAGGATCCAATTTATGCAAGACCATCACGTTTAAATTTGTTAAAGAAAACACTGAAAATTGTTGACATTATAATGATTTCTAAAATAACGAAAAATCCATGAAGTTCCAAAACCTAAAGGAACATGAAAAAAAAAAAGACAATAATGAGTCATTTTAAATCAAAGCAGAAAATTTTGCAGTTTGAAAAAAAAATAATAAATAAGTAAAACTGTCAAAGGGATTATTACCTGTTTCAAAATATCGCTTTGTCCATTCCCTAAATGTTGAATTTTCATGCTTAAAATATTTACTTTACGATCGAGTTGATCGATGACGAGTTGTTGTTGTTTATCCTGAAACAGGAATTTTTTTTAAAAATTGATGCAGTTTGGAAGTACTGTTTCAACAACAATCAAATTCAATAATATCATATAAAAATTAAGTAAACAATATTTATCAACAATTTAAAATACAATTACGCTGAATATTTCCGTAGTTTACTATAAATTTCTAGATAAATAAACAAATAAATAGCAACAACAACAACAACAACAAACTGAATGGAATGTGGCTGATTCGGACGCTTTTTTTATTGGAATTCATCGATAATTCGAATTTTTTCGTGATCTTTTAAATTTCATATTTAAATAATATTACAATATCGTCCGCGATTCATATTTATTTTAGTTAATTTGGCGTCTAATATAAAATAATAAAAACTTGTTCATATTTCTGGGTTTTTTTCGTTAATTAAATGCGGTCCTAATTTATGTACTCAGTTAACACATTTGCAGAACTTTTTAATGCCTTTAATTATCTCAAACACTTTACTCCTGCGCTATCAACTCAGTTGAAAAATTCAATAACAATTTCTCATTTTTTAAAATTTAAATAGTTTAGAAATGGATTGTACTATTTGTGTAAAGTTTTACTATAGTATAACTATATAATATTGCTAAAGCTTATTCTCTATTCAACACTGTGCATGTTTTGTTATTCAAATTACTCTTTGTACCTTTGCCAACTGGGGGCACTTCAGGGACAGGGATGAGAAATTTCCGATATCATTTCCTGGTGTGCACAATAATTATGGGGACTCAAGTTACCTACCTCCTCTACGATGACGAGAGCCTAAATCTGCCTAAAAACAAGGAGGGGGGGGATCACAGCTGGTTTTTAGGTAGATTCCTTATAGGAAGACTGTCTATTGCAATGGTTCACATGACAAGACTTTTGCAGTTCTTTCAATCTTTACGGCAGGATTTCTGCAATTCTTCTCTGAGCATGGCCCATATATGTGTGTGTGTGTGTGTGTGTGTGTGTGTGTGTGTGTGTGTGTGTGTGTGTGTGTGTGTGTGTGTGTGTGTGTGTGTGTGTGTGTGTGTGTGTGTGTGTGTGTGTGTGTGTGTGTGTGTAAGACAGACAAGATACTTTGAATTTTTAACTTCGTTTTATTGCCATCCCGGGGGACCTGATTTTTTGCACCAGCAGAAGCAACGAGCACAACACAGAACGGCACAACACAAAATGAGAAATGAGTAAAAGCTAATGAAAATTTTATCCCTGTGAATATATACTGTGTGATTTTAATAGGGATTTTCTACACGTGTCGATCACAGGCAAGGGAATCATAGGAATCTTTTTGAAAGAATGTTCTTGGCTGGACAGTTTTTATCCCTTTACTTGAAGTGTGGGAACTTGTCGGCTTTTAGCCGATTCAGCAATTTTAGAACTCGCGTTGAAAAAAATTAAATAGAAAAAGTGGAATGGGATCAGGAAATAAGAGAATATTTTAGAATGAAGTTGATATGGGCTAATTAAACTGAAAGTTAGGAAATTAATTAAGTTTAAATTAGATATTAAAATACCATTATATATATATATATATATATATATATATATATATATATATATATATATATATATATATATATATATATATATATATATATATATACACTAGATTCATGCCAAAGATCCGTATTTCGCAACTCCTGTTCACCTACGAAATGCAAGATATTCGCAGCCTTAGCTAAGGTTCAAAATTTTATGAATTTTATGGGGGAAGGAAGAAAAACTAATTGGAGAGCATGCGAGAAGTATCGGAGAGGTCATTTCTGCTAACTTTTGTGTAAGAACCAAAAGGAAGCTGAAAATAGTAATTAGATGATAAAGAGTCCATCATTGCCATCCAGCTTGAAGAAAAGAAATTAAAAAAAAAAAATAGATTTGTTTCATGTTTGCAAAACAGGGAATTTTGTAAACGATTTTTCTTTCATTTCCTGAGAAGAAAAAAAATCGATAGTAAAAAGAGAGAGAAAATAGCTTGAATTTTTGAATTCTATACAATTGAGGTTATTTCATGAAAATAAAAGAGTTTAGTATTTTAAAACTTAATTTCACTTCAATTGTAGAGAAATAAGGAAAAATCAGTTTAAATCATGATAATATAATATTAAACAATGAGATATATACGAAAGACTAGAAAGCAGAAGAATATAGAATAGAATCGGGAGAAAATAATCAATATTATTCAAATACATATTAGAAAATAAATATTTTAAAACAAAAATATGGATTTCAAAACAAATCATAAAACCTCACAAATTGAAACAAATTTTAAAAATATGAAAAAAAAATTATACCAAAGTGAATATTGTAGTAACAAAATTCTTAAGCATTCAGTTACATTAAAAGACATCATAAATGTTGTTAAAATTCCAATTTTCTTAGTAGTTCTGTCAGTGCCTCACACTCTTAAGATTTTTTTTATGTGTCCAATTTTTTTTTTTTTGATTCAAAAAGCAACAATATTTTAAACTTTTTAGTACATTACGATGTTTAAATAATAATTTATATTTATATAATATATGAAATAAAAGTATTTAAATAATAATTTATATTTATCTAATATATAAAAATCTCGTGTCACGGTGTTTGTGTTCGTACTCCTCCGAAACGGCTTGACCAATTTTTATGAAATTTTTCATGTGTATTTGGTAGGTATGAGAATAGGTCGTAAAGTATATTTCGTAACGCTAGGTAATTAGGGTGTCCCTATCCAGGTTCAACGTACGCTGATGAGAACAACGCTTGCTTGAAATCATCGTCACTGAGGCGTAATGTTGAAAAAGTCCAATAAAAATAAACATGCTCCTCCAAATTCTACAAGATCCATCTGCTGACACATTCTCGGACCAATTATTAGATATCGGCGATGGGAAAGTTGCTGTTTATGAAAATACTGGATGCATAAAATAGCTCACAAATTTCTGCACTATCGTTGATTCGCAAAATGCTATCACTGTCTCATTGACCGCATATTTCCCGATGTACGTACACAATTCTTAGATCATGCGTGGCTGGCAGAAAGAGCCATTTTGGTAGCAAAAAATGTGGACGCCGACGATTTAAATTTCAAGATACAGCAGTCGTTGCCAGGAGACTTGGTATCATACAAATTGTTCGAAACGGTTTGCGATGCTAACGAAGCTGTAAATTATCCAACCGAGTTTTTGAACTCACTGGATTTTCCAGGCTTGTCACCACACCTTCTACGGCAGATTTCAGTCTGGATCTCCGGTTATTTTACTTCGAAATTTGAACCCATCACAGCTGTGCAATGACACGTGATTGGTCATTAAAAAATTGATGAAAAACGTTACCGATTTTGAATGGCAAATTCCGAGCTGAAAATGTTTTGCTGCCATGAATTCCAATGATTCTCACAGACGTGCCAATTGAATTCAAACGCGTTCAATTTCCTATTAGATTGACATTCGCAATGACAATCAGTAAGTCGCAAGGCCAAACGATGTCTGTTTGCGGCTTAGATTTGGGCACACCATGTTTTTCACACGGACATTTATACGTAGCATGTTCTCGCGTGGGCAAACCATCGAGCTTATTTGTGTTGGCTAAAGACGGACTGACAAAAAATATACGTACACTCAATTGTTCTTCGAAATGAATATTGATTTTCTTTATTTCATTTTAATACTTGAGGATAAAAAATATATGACCTTTTTCACTTTACGTTTAACTTTTAAGAGATCAAACAATGTATATGTTCGTTACGTTAATGAAATACATTGTATTGAGAAAATGAATGGTTGGTGTGTTTTTTTATCGGCGTTTACCGCCTACAGTGCTCCATTCCTCTTTATGTCATAGATCCCATCCCCACACACTTACAACACATTCGTTATTTTTTAATTAACAACCAAAATATTCACTAGGAATAATTTATATGACAGATTAACATTTGCCGGGTCAACTAGTAAGAAATATAAAATAAAAATATTTAAATAATAATAATAATAATAATAATAATAATATATATATATATATATATATATATATATATATATATATATATATATATATATATATATATATATATATATATATATATATAATTGATTCACTTAAAAATTAAATTGATTTTTTAAATGTAAAAAGATAACTTACCACTATTGCAGCTTTGGCAGAAGTCATGGTTATAGCTTTTATTGTTCCATCAAACATAGTTAACATATCTTCCACTTGCATCCTGTACGATTCACTTAATTGCTGCAAATATCTATTGATCAGACTCAGATTTGATTCCAACGTTTTTATACGCAGGTTCATTTTTACCAGAACTGATTCTTTCTGAATCAACGCGGCGCTATCTGCCACGTCTGCCTCGAAAAGTGAGTCTTCAAAAGTAGAGTTTTGTTTTGGAAGTGTTTTCTCATCTGTACTTGAAACTTTTGAGCAATCACATTGACTCTCAGAAAACGATATTTTTTCTTTTGTTTGCTGAATATTTTCGAATACTTTACGTCCAGTCTGAGAAACGCTACCATTTTTGTGAAATGAACTATCAACGGCACTATTGACTGCATTGATTTGTGAAGGATAATGCTTATCTATTGATCGGCTCAATTCTTTAATTGAAAAGTTGATGAGTTTTTCATCAATCTTTCTGGAAGATGAGGTAGAGCCATTTGAATTCTGTGTCTTTCTGTTCAATATCTTTGACTTATTTGCCACATGAATAGATTTATCTACTTCGTTATCTTTATTGTACGATTCAGATCTTCCATTTGTATAGAGGTTTCTTGATTCTACTTTGGAATCACTAGCTGTAATGAAATTTTTAGTGGGTAGTTCCCTGATACAAATGGCACACGGAGATTCACCTTTGAAAATTACTGTCTCTAAAAATAAACACGTAGGTTGATACCAGCTTGCATTTATAGATCGAGAAGTGGAACAGTGTTCTTGCATCATACGGCACAACTTTACCGGAAATGAACCACCTTTTGGATTTGAATCCGGCTTTGTGTGTAATGTTATTTGTTTGATGCTTGAATATCTAAAGAATAAAAAATGTAACATTTTTCAGAAAACTGTTTCGCATAAAATGTAAAAGATATATAATAAAATAATTTTAAACCAGTTTAAGAAGATATGCAAGTAAGTAATAACCAGATTTTATTATTTACAGTAAATTCTAAGAATATTAGATCTGACACTCATATAATCTATAAAATTTCGTATCGTTTTCCTGAATGCAACTATTTATACTTACGATATTTTTGATGAAAAATTACAATAAGATTGTCTTCAAATTTTATAGTTGCTTTTACATTTTGCTCGTTTTTAAAATATTTACGTTATCAATTGACTTATAATCAACAAACAGAATTTTAGCCTGTTGCTAATGAACAATTTTGCCAATCATTTTGATTCTAAAGACAATGCTTGCTAGAAATAAAGTTAATAATTCGAGAGAATTCTAAAAATTACACTGCCACAGTTCTTTATCAAACAAAAGTATATGGATACGATTTTCTTTAGACAATAATTTTTTTTCTACTTATAAACATTCTATTTTCAACGTTCACTGTGGACTACCTCTGGTGCAGATAAATTTGCAGTTTTAATAGATATTACTATATTCTTCATCAAAAGTTCCCTTTGTAAGGATTTTAGATTTTTCATCAATTGCAATAAAACTCTTAAGTTACGTCTAATGCTTACTGCTCTACCAACAAATATCATTCTCTTGTCCATCCTTAATGTTCAAACTGGCATAGACTATTACTGTAGTTTAATTAACTTCGTTTATCTAATCTGCGGATTCCCTCATCACTTGGTAGATAGTTTTACTTTTCTATTTTGATGCATCGCTCACTCCATATGGAATCGACAAATATATTGCTAATGAACGAGGACATAAGTGACGAAATATCTTATCTTATTGTCAGACTGATTTCAAAAAGAGAAAAACATTTTTTTTCCGTTTCTTTGCCAGAATCCCCGTATTAAGAGTAAATTAGAGATTTTGTAAAAGATTAAGCAATTTTTTGATGCTTCGGAAATTTAAATTCATTGCTTTTGCTGTCTCGAGATTCATTATTTTTCTATCTTCAATAAACATTAAGACTTAAATACTTACTCGTTCACTGTGACTGAAAACTATTTAGGGGTTTTTTTTTAAATTATAATTATTAATTGCTCCTTTTTTAATTTAACACTACTATTAATCTTGACCTGCGCATTTTTTTGTATTTTCACTGTGATATTAGAAAATAAAAGCCATTTTCACTCACATTTTTGAAGAATTGAAAGGTTCTTCTGACACAACAGGCTCTGCTCCTGAAAAATTAGTAAAACATATCAGTGAGACGCATTCTGATTTTAAAGTTCATGAAAATGATATAAAAGGTGAGAATGATATCTTCCCCTGATTTCAAAACGTTATAATCGCGAAAGAAAAATAATAATATTGAATATTTGCCATAGCATAGATAACTTCTGGTCATCTAAACAGAGAAACTAGTCGATATACAGGCCCAGAGAAATGCATTTTGTGTCACTGTGAAACCAAAAGAAAATTTTTCTATTCAAAATTAGTAACTGTTATAGACATAGTTCTTTTGATAACAGGTTCAGCCTGTGAACATTTGCCCATTAGGCTGGGCGACAAGCTAGATAGCAGATATGCGAAAGTATCTTTGGTAATGGTGAGGGGTAAAAAAAACGCAAATTGTAAAAGTTTAAAAAAATGAGACAAATTTTTTCCCCACTTCAGGAAAAAGTGAAAATCCAAAAACTTATTGAATAACAGTGAAATATTAAGTAGTTAAAGTCTCGATGTTAAATAAAATACTCCATACCTTTCATGGGCTTATAGTTTGTAAAAAGAATATTCATATCACAGCGTATATTAAAAGCACATATTTCAGAACGTTTAATGCAACCCTGCACCCACTAATTGATTAATGTTCATTGCATGAAACCAGCCTAAAGATAGCAGTGGAATTCTCTTCCATCAAAGTAATGAATTATCAGAGTGAATAATTGTTATCTTAAATAACACAGCTTTTATTTGTTAAAATGCGGAAAAAATTGCAGCGTTTTGACTTTTAAGCTCGCCTTAAGCTGTTACCACTATTAATAAGAAAATCTTTGCTCTTATAAATGACTTGGGGGTATTTCAGCTGGGCATTCAGCAGGGGTGAGGGACATATTCAAACATAAAAAAAAATATCAAATGGCTCGGTAAGAAATGGAAACTGGAAACCGCTGCTATAAATATAAACTGTAAAGCATTTTTCATGGAAGTTTTGGATTTCTTTGGTTCCTGACTGAAAAATTTCTTAGCAGGTAGATAGAAAGAAACAGTCTTGGCTCCATGGACTTCACATTTCCTGCAATTCCACAATCCTCTTTATTTCTACTTTTGGTATCATATTAGGGAAGTCTTTGCCACAACAGTTCTAGAAAGAATGGAATCTACGATAGCAGATATTGTATTTATATCCCTTAACAGATGATGGATAACTTAGGGTTGGAGCTACGATATTGCCGGGACATTCCCAAATTACAGAGAATAGAGTAGAATTCACTAGAGAATTAGTCTTATTGTAGATTCCATTAAACAATTTATAAATAACACACTCATTTCTATGTATAATAATATTTAATCAATATGTTTTTGTGTTTGGAGAAATACTTTAGGATCACCCTGTGCTACCTCCAATCTACATATAATCTTCCGTGTGTTGAAGACTGTATACCGTAAGATTATAGTCTTCACCATACAGAATGGATTCCTTCCTATTTTAAAATAAATAAATAAAAATTTATTGTAGTTTGAGAAATAAATTGAGATGTATTAATAATATATCTACTTTTGATTTAGATACATTTATTTCTCTGTTTTCTGTCAAGAAAAATAAAAAAAGTAGATCCATTTTACTGGCATGAAGTGTATGAAATATAAATCTCTTACTATCGAAGCTTGCTCCATTTTGTTTACTTAATTGGAATAATCAACTTTAACAATCTAAATACATGTAGGACGAGCGCCTGTTGGCGAGCGCCATCTGCTGGTTGTTAGACGGAGTTGACGCTGGTTAGACGGAGAGCAGATCAGACGGATCTGGACGAGAGAAAAGACGTGTCAGATCAGACGGATCTGGACGAGAGTGTAGACGTGTCGGATCAGACGGATCTGGACGAGAGTGAAGACGTGTCAGATCAGACGGATCTGGACGAAAGACGAGACGCGACGTATTCGACGAAATCTACTGAATGTTCAATTCTTTTATGTTAATGTATATATATCCCAATGTCCTAATCGTCCTAAATGTAATTAAATGTGCGTTCTAAAATAGTAGTGATTTCTGAGTCCTACATACATTATTTCACATCTTAAACTTTAACCAATATTAATAACGATAAATATAGAATAACAGTACAGTAAACATAATTACATATTCTAGAATTCATTGCAATACCTTTGAAAGTTATAAATTCTAGCAGTAGTATCAGTATTTTACCATTCCTATTTTACATTTGGTTAATCTTTCACTGCCTTTTATAAACAAAAAAAATTGGTATATCAGTTTCGTTGGGTATTTTATGTCTATTAATTAATTCATTGCTACTTTTGTTTACTTGGGTGCCTATTATTTAATACCTGAATTAATAGAAATAATGCTACCGAATAAGAATTTAATTCTGAATAATATATTTGCTGTTCAGCGAGGGCGACCTTTCAGAGTGCAGAGCATTAAAGGTTCCTAACGCTAAATTTCAACTTTTGTTCACTACTTGAACAATTATAAAAATTTATAAATATCGTGGATACCTAAATAACACCCTAAAGGTCTACATGAGATTCAATTTTTTCCCCTCTAAACAATATTAAAGTTTACTGCCTATATTTCTCTTTAAACTTCCATTCAGAAATTTTCAATGCTGATTACCATTCATTTTAGAATCATTTTTACTCTTCTTCTGTTCCTTTTCTTCTTGAATCACTTCGTATTCGTAAACCATGGAATATCCGACAACTCTGAAGACGCTCAAAGGGCAGAAATGCTCCCGGCCATGATGACTAGAGATGACAACCTTAAGAAGTGAATATACAGTAATGAAATATAGAGTAATCTAAAGAAGTCACAAGTGTAATTTATAAATACAAATTATACTGCACAAATTGTTAAAGAAGGAATATGAAGCACAAACTCACAAATGAAATTATGAGCAGAATTTCGAACTCGATGAGTTACAAAGCGACATTCTTTTAACATTGTATTTGGATTATCTGCCACTGGATTCTTTTAGGGGGACCATCAAATCCATGGACTACAAGATGTCTTAGTCTCAAAAATCTCAATTGCCTCTCAAATGTTCTCAAAGTAGCTGGTGTTTTCGAAAGGTTTCGCCGAGGCGTGCATCGTTTGTCAAATACGTGCAAACTGGCGGTAGTAGGGAAAAGCGCTTGTTATAAAACTAGTTCGTTTAATTTTAATAACATCATTTTCAAAAGGATTTTGAAGAACAAGTTTTAGTCAGTCTTATAAAACTATTCAGGAATAAAATATTATAAAATCAAAAAATGAGTTTTTTTTTTCAAGAATTATAAAAACAAAAATACCTTGATGAATTTTCCAAGATTTTGGAAATCAATGTTAAAAGTCTGCATCGTTCTTTGATTTTTCGCTTGAAATGTTCCGAGATGATGCCACGTTTGCGTCGGATACACGTTACTCCAGAAAACAGAAAAGTCTTTGGGCATTGAAGAGTAGAGCTCATAATTTGCTAATTCAATCTGAAATTTAATATAAAAAAGGCTATCAGTTTCTGAATTTGGTTATGAGAACACTGAAAAAAAATACATAATACCACATTACACATAAACATTTTATTTTAAAAAATAAAAACTTCCGCAGTAGAAAAAAGTTGCATTATCATGATTATTATTTTTACAAAATAATTCTTTCATCAGATGTGGAAAATATTTAATATTATTAAAAAGACGCGAAGAAATTACTGTGCATATTTACGGAAAATTCAACAAAATTTGATTTTGAAAAGAATAATGGAGAAAAATGGATGCCGAAAGAAATTCATTAATCTATACTTATAATAAAGCTCAATGTGTGTGTGTGTGTGTGTGTGTGTGTGTGTGTGTGTGTGTGTGTGTGTGTGTGTGTTGGCGCTCTACAGGCCAGGTCATTTGACATACAGCTACCAAATTTGGTACATGTATACCTTAGAGGTCGGGAATGTGCACCTGGGGTCCCTTTTTTGGAATTTTTAATTAGAATTTTAATTATTAATTAAAAACTAACTTTCCCGCCAAAAAAATCTTCCATTTTCCCCACCGCCAAATGAGTAAGACTTCAGCATTTTTTTCTCCCAACAGAAATGAGGCTAGGGTTAACATTTTTCAGGGAATTATTTCACACGATTCTGTTTATTTTCTTAATGTTTTATGCATTTAAAACTAAACATTGTTAATTAATCCATGTTTCAGATTCATTCTGAAGTACTTTTGAATTAAAATAACACAGAATAAAGGAAATTAAAAATGTATAATCTGCATAGCGTTACCCCAACTGGCGTAGAAAAATTCACGCATTTGCGTTACCCAACTGGCGAAGAAAATTCACGCATGCGCATTGTTCTGATTGTTGTCATGCCAACCACTATCAACGGATGATTTAAATTATTTTTAGGTTAGTTGCATGCTTTTGTAAGTAAATCGTATTTATGTTAGTTCATTATTTTTTGTATATGCTTATAGTTTTAAGTACATCATTTTTTAAGTAGTTTTTTTTAACCTGTTTTCAGTGATTTAAATTATTTTTAGGTTAGTTACATGCTTTTGTAATTAAATTGTATTTATGTTAGTTATATATCTTTTTGTATATGCTTATAGTTTTAACTACATCGTTTTTAAGAAGTTTTTTTAAACCTGTTTTCGACTGATTATTTTAAACGATTCATTTTATTTTCTTAGTGTTTGATGCATTTAAAATGAAACATTGTTAATTAATCGATGTGTTCATGATGAATCTGAGAAAATTTTGTTGACAAATTCTTGAGATATTACATAAATTAAGAAAGATATTCTTTAGTGCCCATAAAGTTTAAACGCTCAGTGACTCTGTTATCAGTAATCATATTATTAAAAAAATGCTTTGTTTCAGTAAAAAATATTATTATATTAATTGCAAATTAATCATTTACACTTTAATTTAAAACATAAATTCTACGAGAGGTAACAGAAAATTAGAGAGATACATATTGCGTTATGACTGAAGGCCTTTATAATATTATGAGTGAATTATATGACTATCAAAATATGAAGTTTTAAAATATTTTGATGAAGAATCTATTAAAGTTGGAATTTCGTAAAATATGTAATGGTACGACCGGAGTTTAATCCCCTGAATGGCGAAATTTTTAAAAATCGCCAACAACGGTCTTGCGAAATGTTCAAAAGCAAAGGAGCAGATATTCAATTATAGTGCATTTTTTCAAAGTGTTGATTGATTAAAGCTCCATTGATTAAAGCTCCAATTGAAAATAAATTAAATCTTTTTGGAAATGAAATCTGCAAAAATATAATTTTCAGCACGGTCTGTAGGAAATGAAACAAATATGAAATATTATTTTTTCTAAAAAATTAATTCAAGAAAATTTATTTTATGATCTTTTACACTATCTATATTATTAATCCAATAAATCAGTTTTATTTTAAGGCAAGTTTTGTTTAATGTGAACAGGATATCCATTCAAATCAGGGCCACACAGCTAATTTGTAAACCTTTAGTAATAGACACAGATCTTCTAAAATGGTCTAAATGGAAAATGATTATATTTTATGTAACTTGATCCAATAAATGCTCTAATAAATAACGAATTTTTGATTTTACATAAAGATTCTGCTGTGGAAATCACGTTAAACAAAATGTTCTTGAAACACTAATATTTTAAATAAAAAGAGTTAATTTCCAATTTACTAAATCAATCACTTAAACTGACTGATTTATGAAAATTTAAATATCACTATTCAATAAAAAAGGATAATTTTAGATTTTCCATCGATCGTTTCAAAGAAAATACGCCAATCAGCGTGTAGGTTTCTCAAGATTAATTGGCCTAAAATTATGAAAATGTTGAGTTTTTCTAAATTTTTAAAATTCAAAACTTCATAAATCAGTCTTAGTTGATCGTTGAAAATTGAAACATTTATTCATTTATTTAAAATTTGGTGTGTCCAGAATATTTCTCAGAATATGATACCTTACTGCATTAAATTTAAACTTCATAATTTTTGAAATATATTTATAGGCCGGAACAAAATATTATTATTGATTCCATTTCAATCCTTTTGAAAGCAAAACTAAAAACTGAATTTTATGCTGAATCTGAGAAATTTTTGTTGAATTATTCTTTGAGATATTACATAAATTATGAAAAATATTTTGTAATTCACATAAGACTTAAATACCGAGCGATTCTGTATGCAGTACTCATATTCAATAATAATAATAATAAATAAATAACAATAAAAATGATAAATAAAATAAAACGCTTGGTTTCATTAAAAAATATCTTTATATTAATTGCAATCTCAGCATTTCCACTTTAAATTAAAGTTGAAGTTTTACCGGAAATGACAACAAATTTGGAAAAAATATATAGTAAACGATCTAAACAACAGTATAAGTTTGGTATGACTATCAAAATTTGAAGATTAAAAATGTTTCGTTTGAGAATCTATTAAGAGACCAGTTACTTAAAATACTTAATTGAAAATTGTAGCGAGCGGTAATACTGGCGAACCGGCTGGTCGCCAAAGGCGGCTAGTAAATAATAAAATGGACCTTCTGGAACAATTTCTTATATGTACTGAGCATCCGAGCCATTTTTAACATTTCACTTGATCATCATATCAACATTAAAAATGGTCACGTGAATAATCTGACGATCACGTTCTTAAAATCTTTATGTTTTTTCCTTCTATAACAGTTTTCATTGCTGTTTTTCCAGCTAATGTGTAGAATTTGTAAAAATTATAATTTTCCATTATATTCTGCATAATTTGATAAAATTATACAGAATATAATGGCTATATTACACTGAATAGAGACAAAAGAATAATTACTAGAATGCTTTAAATTAAAATTCAATTCTTGATAATGCGCATATCAATTCAGAATACAAGTAAATGCGCTTCAAAAGCATTACAAACCTGCGATACTTCAATCGTATCACACAATTCCACAATGAACCACACTTTTATTCCACAAGGGTTCAGCATATATTCATCGACTTTTTCATTCAGAATGGACATTCGATGCTTAGATTCTCTGTTTGATGTCAAAATTTTAGCACCGCATTTCGCTGAAGCATAGTTGAGTTTTCTTCTCGGAACTTTGGGTACTGAAATTCGATCTCGAACATTCTTTACTTCTGGAGAAAGATAAAACAAACATTGGTTGAAAAAAACTACAAGAATAGCGTAAATTTTTTTAAAAAAATTAATTCTCTAAAAATTAATTCAAAAAATTAAAAATCAAAAGATTATTCTAAGCAGGCCATAGGCATACCTACCATAAAAAATATTATTAATATAGTTGTTTGATAAATATATTTGTAAAAATTACGAATTCTGTCACATATAAAATATTAATAAAATATTTCATATATAGAATATTTTGTCCTATTCAAATTTCAGGTTTCCATCTATTTCTCTACATATTTATTATAGTATTTATAAAATCTGAGCATTTGTTAAAATAACACTGCGTACCGCTGTATTGAATCGATCAAACCATATGCATTTTTATAAAGCTACTAAATTAAAAATTAGTTTAAAATAAATCCTTAACATGTTGTATAAATGTTTAAAGATGACAAGATTATATGCAAAAATTTGTCTATCTAAAGCGTAGCGTTTTTGAGCTATCACTTTCACATATACATAAATATACGGACTTGCAGACGGTTGACCCTTTTGAAAATTTGATCCAAAATTTGATTTATGTCTTCAATTCTAATAATAAAACTATATGTTAAGTTCCATATATCTAATTATTTTAATTTCTAAATTATTGTCTCAAAATGGACCTGGACGGATGAACAGACAACTTCCTGCAGTCGGACTTTTCCAAAATTTCATCAACATATGAAATTTCGATTTTAAAGCTACTCAATTACCGCACTTTTAAGTTGTTTCTGTTGTTTGTTTCTTATGGCACTTGCCACTGACAAGCCCGCTGTTACGAAGACAGCGATTTAAGCCTGAGGGGGAACGTCTCTTATTTTTTATAGCAGCGCCAACTAGGGCCAAGAGTACGACTTTGCCACTCACGCATCACTCATTCGCTTGCACAACAACTTTTTACAGGAGGGCACATTCACACATCTCACAGATAGAACAACAGAAGAACAACCATGCCCAAACCGGGACTCGAACCCGGCACGCCCAGATCACGGGGAAGACGCGCTACCCCTATGCCAGGACGCCGGCCCACTTTTAAGTAATCGTATTTACAGATTGATAGGTAGACAGACTTAATTCCAAAAATGGTTTTAAGTGACCCGGGGAAATTTAAAATGCGGAGATCCAAGATATCGAAATTGAATGGTGAAAAAAAAAAAAAATACTGGTAAAAAACATTTTATAGCGCGCTACCAATTTTGGCAATACTCTTCTTGGATACTCAGTAATTAAAGGGTTTTCGAAATTTTAATTCAAGTTACTCTAAATGAAAAACTTATCAAAACTTTATATTTTTGTTCAATATTTTATTGCGTAAATACTCTTTTTACGGCATTTTAAATACCGTAATCAGAAGACTAAACAATAATTTATTCTTTCTAAAGTAAGAAATCAGTTACAAAAATAACTAATTATAATTTGTAAAAATTAATTGTCTTTATACCTTGTTTACGTAGTTCTATTTCTTTCCATACATTGAAGGGCGGTAGTAGATATCCTCCATTTATTCCAAAGTGTTTGCCGGATTTAAATTGTTCCGGAAATGCAGAATGTTTATTTGCTTCTTTTTCATCAGAAATATCTTTTAAACATTGTCCAGGAGCAGATTTCAATGACCTTTTGGGCTTTGACAAGTCGAAGCTGCCAATAAATCATGAAATTTTTATTAATGATTGTTTTCGAAGTTATTTCATCTGTAGATAATTTTAATTTAAAATTCAGAAAATTATCATCAGTTTTAAAAACGAATAATAAATTCGAATTATTCGTTTGAATTCTGAATCGAATAATTTTGTTGCCATAGAAAACACAATAGATTCAGTCACATTTTTTAACATTGTATTAACTTTTAACGTGTTTTAATTTTAAAGAAAAAAGTTAGGTAAAATTATGGAATCGGAATGTGTGGTAAATAAATAACGAAAGAACGTAAGGAAATGCCTGATTGCAAACCATCAGGAAACAAAATATCATAAAATAACTGAAAAAAAAAAGGCTGAAAGGCTACTAACTAGAGTAAATTAATATTTTTGTTTAATTTTCTCATATTTGTTATTGAATGTCGAAATTTTCAGTTGGAATACTCAATGCTTCTTTATTAAAAGTTAATAAAAAGAGAAGAATATTAAAATAAAATACTAATAATTTTGTTATATTAATTATTATGATATAAATTATCTGGAACAGTACATTCGAACAAAGATGATGTTATGTCGATTCTTATATTCTGAGTTCAAATTTCCGGACAAAATATTCCTGACAGCTGTGAAAGAACATTTTTTTTTCGTTATTATTATTCATTTCAGTAATAATAACGAAAGTTTTCTATTATTACAGAAAACGTTAAAATTATTCATTTTTTCCATAGTTTTCATTTTAATAGTTTCGTTATTAATATTCATTTTTGTATAGATCAGTAATGCAATGTTCATATAATTTAATAATACTTCGCATTTTATTTTAAATGGAGTCAGATTAATTTGAAAATAATGGTAAGATTTTTGAAACAAATTATGTATATTTTAGTATAATATCTGAGAGATGTAAAAGTGCTGGGTAAATTTATGACAGAAAACAGTTCGGCGAAAAATATAGCTTTCTAAGATATCTCTTCTAAACTAAGATAATTTTGTTTGTACTGTAAAAACAATTCGGTTTCCAATATTTAGATTAAACGTTTATTAATAAATTGATTCAATAATTTCAAATATCAAATCATTTTTTTTTTCTTACGAAATTTAGTTTGGAACAAACAGTAATGAAAATGAAGATAAGGAGAAACATAAGTACTTAAGGATATATATTTTATATTTATAAAAAAAGAAGTCAACATTTATTTCTAAAATAATAACAATGATATCAATAAAGTTCGATCAATGTTATAACATTATTATCCCACTGGTTTAAATTCCAACTATTTTATATTCAATTTTTCCCCTATACATTTTTCTTTCGCTGTCTATAATATCAATTACTTAAGTACGAATCTCTTACTGCCGCATTGATGGACCTTACTGCAGAAGTTCAAACGAAATCAGATAATGTCAGATAATGTTTGAAGAAAAATTTCAAAAAGTATCTGATAATGTTTGACAGAAATGTACATTGTAATAAATAGATAAAGTATAGAATACTTATTTCACTCACAAAAAAACACTGTTATTTTGGGTACAGTTCTAGAGACGGGTATATTTTGTAGTAAGGAGAACTGACACGCTTAATTACAAAAATTCTACCCATGAATTAATTATTTTTTCATTTAAAGAACGATTATTTTTATTTTAATGTAATGCATTATTCATTTTTCATGCAGAAAGAGCGCATTTTCCTCAGTCTTGTGCTTTACAACGTTTTGAACAAAATGATAACGATGCAAATTTATACACCTGTAACGACAACATTCTATTTACTGGCAAACTTTTATTACATTTTAAAAAGCTGATTTATGTGTGCTGATATGTGCTTTAAATCGACCTCTGTGAATTAATATATATATATAAACAACTTCAAAGGTTTGTAAGGTGATTTTTTTTTTTAATTTAGAAAGTTGACATTTTCCTCTGATTTTTTTCCCTGGTTTAATGAGTCAAGGGAAAAATAGTACGATACTTTTTAAATCTTTGACTCCTTAAAATTAATGAACAGAGAAATTATCCAAACAATTCTACAAATCAAAACAAATTACTTAACAAATTTTTAAGTAATGAAACTGGTTACCTCATATTTCAAATCAACTTTCCAACTATAGAATTATTTACAAAAAAAAAAAAAAAAAAAAAGTACTTACTCTTTTGGTATATTCCAAGTAAAACTCCAAAACAAAAGACACAACAAGCCCAACAGTTGAAAAACTGACTTCAGCTCGTTTTTAATTTTCATCATTTAATTTTAAAAAGGCGAAATAAAACGATATATATTTTCCAGAATATCTTATATATTGCTTATCGGGCATTATTTTTAAAAATTAAAAATTATAAAAACAAATAATTTTATTGCTTGCTTCTAGAATTGAAGAGAGGAGAAACGAGCACTTCTATTACGGATTGAAAGTTCGAAAAGAATTGAACAATGTGACCTCGAGCATTGTAATCTATAATCTCTTTTTTTTTTCGGTGCTTCTTTTTTATCAAATGCTCCCTGTTTAAAGATAATGTTTCCGATTGCTTTTATATAGATTTTTCCTAGTCGTACTGCAAGATAAATAATCAGTCACTTCCGCACTGATTTTTAAAATAGAATGTCATACATTGAACTAATTATAAAATTATTTAGACCAAGCAGGAAGTATGTCCATATTAACAAATTTGTGTCACCACACCAATACTGCTTGCTATTCGTGCAGTTTAGTTTGATTAACATTAGTGTTATAGATTCAGCGTAATAAAACGACACTGCTAATAATGGGCATATTTTCTTGTATTAAAAAATATTAATATTAAGAAGACCGAATTTTATTTATTTATTTATTTTATAAGGCAGGTTTTATTTATTATTATTTTTTTTTTTTTTTGTAAAATCTTGTTTTTTTTCCGGAGAAAATATTTAGATACGAATCACATACTGATTACATATGAATATTTTTCAATCTTACCTACATATAAACAAGTCATTTAAATAAATAAAAAAATCCTGAATGTACTTAGTTTAACCAGTTAGTAGAAACAATCTGCTATATTACAGTATTCATTTTACAATTTATCTATCATTACTTATATTTATGAACTTACACTCAGTTTTGCAAAGGCGACATCGGGTCCGAGATGCTGCTATCTGACATTGTCAGCATGAGAGCAGATAGAAAAAAGCTTTAATAGTTATAAAAAAATGTTTTTTATGTGTAAAATCACGTTTTTATCAGGAAAGGCACTTAAACAGATAAATTTAAAAAGTAAAAATATTAAATATAAATATATAAGTGAAAAAAAGCAAAAAGTGCGACTCCAACCGAGGACACGTTTCTGAGATACACGAAATAAATATATTTATATATATATATATATATATATATATATATATATACAGGAATTGCTCATTTAAAGTTATAAGATATATGAATAGTAATTAGGATGATGTTGGTGGTGGTGACAGAGATTGTCTAAAATGTTTTCAATTCATGATGATGCCTTAAAATGAATGATGAATTTTACCTAACAATAGAATTAAATGGGTTGCAGATTTAACAACACGAAAAAGGTTTTTAAGAAATATGGTAGAAAAAATGATAGTTCGGTTATAAATTTAAAATTTGAATTGCTAATGCTGCTAACTTATATGCTGTATTTTCATACATTTTATCAAAATATTGACTCGCTATTGTGTTGCTGCTGATGGAGATAAATATAATTTCACATCCATTCAAAAGATATAATATGCAGCTTATTACTAAATTAAGTAATTAAAGATCTGCAAATAAAAAAAATTGGGGGGGAGGGGGCTTTTTCTCTTTTTTATTACAAATTTATTTCATTCATGTGGTTTCAAAGTTTGAAATTTTTTACGCATCTAACTATATTTCATTAAATTTTCTGTCATTTTTTAAATTTGTACCAAAAATATTCAGAAGAGCAATAGCAGCGTTTGTTTCTATGATACCTGTGATCAATCTCTTCAAGTCAGAAAAAGGAAACTGTATTCAGCTAATACCTTTCTTATATGCTGGAGTAAAAAGATAAATAAAATGCATATGATTGTCTTGGAGATAGTAATTATTTTTGCATAATATTATTAAAAATTAAATTAAGCATTATTTATAAATCATATCAAACATGTTCTGTTCATATTGAATAACATAGTGCAAACATTGCAGCAACAGTTGCATTCTGTGAGTGACAATTTATATGCCATGCAATATAAGCAATCAATGTCTGTCTTAAACCATGACCATATTAAAAAATTATGTATTTAATGAAAATGAATATTACCGAAATTCCTGCACCATTTTGGTAAGTGAAATATTAGATAAGATGTCAGTGAAGATGTTGATGGCGAATGAAGGTGATGTAAGTATTACAATGTTGATCTTACATGCCCTAGTTCGTCCTGCCGATCCTTTAATAAGGACGATGCGCTCTTGAGGTTGTAAAAATCGTTTGGAAAAGTCTCATTTTGGTGAATGTCATAACTTGCTAATAGATTCTTAATAAAAAAATAAGTCTTTTTTTTTTTTTGTAATACCAGTAAAATATTTGCTTCCTAAATAAGTAAAAGTAGGTTCAAATAAACTTTTAATTTTAAATAAATGGATTATATGTGGAGATATTTTTGAGGAAATATATTCTATAGTGTATTTCAATCGTAGATGCATTGCCAGATTACACATTTTTTTCTTTTCTACTCTCACACTCAAACTAATATTAACCTTGAACAATATGCAAGTCTAAATAAATAAATTATACAAAATAATAAAAAAAGGCGATTGTTAACTAAATTAAAAATATCATTTGAATGGTTAACGAAATATAGTAACGATGAGATCGTTATTAATAATAAAAACGTTTGAAGACGTAAATGTTATAGCATTAATTTCCATTGAGATATTGAGTCATAATAAATGAGGTAGATGCTTTAACACATTGGCTACTGCTAATGTCATTTCATTCTTACCTGTGATTCGTATGTTCTGCCTAATTAGATATCTTTTCTACAATAATATTCTACTATAGTTAAGAAATAGGAGAGAAGCAGTTATCTAATGAATGAGATGGTATGAAATGCAGAAAAGAGTCATGGTTATAAATCGTATTAACATTCAAATTTAGAGCCTTATTTTCACACATTTCATTTTATGCAACCTTAATTTCTTGAAATTTATATGCTCTTTAAAGTAATGGCTACTTCTTGATTAAACATTTTTTTTATTTCGTTTTGTTTTTTATTTTACTATTAATGAACTTATTGCGCTATAATGCATTTTAATGTACACTTGATTAGAAACCATAATCAGTATAAAATTGCTTTTAAATTTTGCATATTTTTTTCATATCTGGTTCGTCGATTAAGAAATAGAAGATTATCAAAATAAAAATACTTCTTGCTTCATATTCATCATGAAAACGATACATGGGGTTACGAGCAGATAAAATGCAATATCCAATAACTGGTGTTACAACAGCTTTCGTTTCAGAAGTGTTTCGATATATCAGGACCTTTAAATCTACCCGCTTTCTTCTTTAATTTGGTGAATTACTCAAATGATTATAGAATACGTCAGCAAATAGAGTCACTTGCATTTTAAAACATTTATTTGATTTAGACGCAACATATTTTTATCCATTCACACACAAAACAGGGCTATGTACAAAGCTTATATACACTCAGTTACGAAACATATTTTACAATGATGGAACAAGAACGCGCAGGCTCGTGAACAGTCCGTTCACTTCAGTTCGTTTTTAAACGTGGGCGGTCTTCTTCACAACTGGCCTAACTATCCTCGAGGTCACTAAAATCAAAGAGAGTTATTATTGCACTTTAAATTGATATACCATCTCAA
Organism: Argiope bruennichi; assembly: GCF_947563725.1. Lineage (NCBI taxonomy): Eukaryota > Metazoa > Arthropoda > Arachnida > Araneae > Araneidae > Argiope > Argiope bruennichi. The sequence continues at coordinate 110,914,423 of NC_079152.1, read as the reverse complement.
TAAAGCTTAAGTTTTTATTTTACGTTGCTATTAATCGGTCAGCCTTGCTCTTGTAATAACACAATATATTGTATGATCAGAAGCAGCGACAAAAGATTTACAGACTGGGGGAGGGGTTGGGAAGACATATCTGATAGAGAGGCAAGCACAATTTATCTAATTTAGTTTCAAAGTTACTCACAATAATTAATTTTACATATGATTGAAACCAATTAGCAGAGTAAAATTCTTCACTTCTTAATTTCCTTTCTCATCCAGATGCTGGCATTAATTTTCTCTTATTGATAAAAATGTGCTAGGATAATTGTAAAAAAAATAAAAAAAATCTCAATTTTTTTTTTGTTGATGATCAGATTATCGATACTTGAATCTGTTTTTTATGAGACTCTTGATATTTAATTGCATTGAAGTCTAATTCTGGTGAAAGTGGGATTATATTTCATTCTAAATTTTAGTAGTTTAGAGATCGAAACACAAGTTGTAACTATAAATCACCTAAATTTGTTGTAACATAATCATTCAAATATTTGATGTCTTTAACTATATTTTTAACTACTTTGAATGTGTTTCGTAATTCAATGAAATTCTTAATATTTTAGATCTTTTTTAATATTTAAAAAATATTTTATTACCACAAGATGAATTAATTGAATAGGGGTATGATAATTCATAAATGCCTAATATTGAATAATGATAACATATTTAAAATAATCTATATCTATACTTATAATAAAGCTCAGTGTGTGTGTGTGTGTGTGTTGGCGCTCTACAGCCCAGACCGTTCGACCATCTACCAAATTTAGCACGTGTATACCTTGGAAGCTGAAAATGTCCACCTCGGAACGATTTTTTTGAATTTTTAATTAACATTTTAATTAATTAAAAATTAAAACGAAATTTTGGCGTTTTTCCGCTATAACTTGCGAAAATACTATCGCACAAAAATAATATTTATATAAAGTTAAAATTCAAAAATTATCTTTTTAATGGTACCAATGTTTTAAAATATAAATTAAACATCTATTTTTAACGAATTTTTAAAATGTATTTTAATCTTATTTTTCAACAATTTATTTTGTCCAAAATAAAATTTAATCTGTACGTGCAAGTTACGAGTCAATGGGAAAAAAATTAGCTTTTATCAACATGTTGCCATCAATCTCAAATTAAAAAATAAATAAAATATTATTGCAAATTAAACATATAAAAATGAAATTTCCAGCATATGTCTTTATGAAATGAAATAAATATGAAAAAAAAAACAACATTAAAGTTATGTAAAGCAAAAACGTTTAAATTTAATCGTGACAATTTATAATCCTTTAAGAAAATATGACAGAAATAAGATGGATATCATTGAATAGCTAATTTTTTTTATTTGTGTAATATATTTTAAAATGTTTTTGTATGATAATACGCTCTGACGTTAGTGTTCGAAAATTTTAATATTTAGATCAATTTTAAATTAACAAAAAAATTGAAATCTCCTATTGCAAATTCCATGTTATCATGTGAGAACGTTTTATTTTTTAAATCGTTGTTTGTCTCAATTAATTTAAGTCATTAAACAGTTTAAACCGGTTTTAAAAATCACGTGACTATCAGATTAGCATGCGTTGCTATTTAGAATTTTTTCCCCCCACTTTAAAATCGTTCGGGCTCTGAAACTTAATCTCAAAGCCAGATTTTTTTTTCGGTTCAATTGGTTTGGAATGATTACGTGACTATTGTATTCCACAATAGTCAACTTTTAAAAGAGTGATGGTTTTTCCCCCTTCTTCCCCCATCTCAAAATCGTTCGAAATCCAAAACTTTTTTAAAATTCAGAATTTTATCTGTCACATTAAAAGAAGTTCAAATTAAAAAAACAATCAACAATTATTGCAGATTAAATATATAAAAGGTGTAATTTTCAGCACATGTCTGTATGAAGTTAAAAATATTTGAAACATTATATTTTCTAAAAAATAAATGGAGGAAACGTTTTCTATGATTTTTTACAATATCTATATTATTAATTCAATAAATCAGTTTAATTTAAAGCAAACATGGCTTAATATATATAGGACTATCACTCAAATCATCGCCCATTAGCTACTTTAGGGCATACATCTGTTAACAAAATGATCTAAATGAACTAAATAATTATATTTTATGTAACTTGAGTCAATAAATGCTCCGATGAATTACGAATTTTAAATTCTTACATAGGTCATTTGCCCTTTGAATCATATTTTTTTAAAAATAATCTTGAGACACCAATATTTTAAATAAAAATTATTGAACTTCAATCAAATGAATCACAAAAACTTGCTAATTTACAAAATTTTAATAACACTGTTCTATAAAAACTGGCGATTTTAAACCACTTCATTGATCGTCTTAAAGAAGATAAGCTAATCTTCTGCCAGAGTTTCTATTATTTTAACTATGATTATGAAAATGTTTATTGTCCTAAAATTGATATATAAAAATTTCATAAATCGGTCAGATTTGATCGCAGAAGATAGAAACATTTGTTTATTTATTTAAAAGTTGAAGTGTCAAGAGTAATACGTTGAATATGATTCCTTAGGACAAAAGGATAATGTAAAATTTAAACTGCATCATTTTTTCATAAGTATATTTATTGACTGAAATAAAACAAAATATTTTTATTTATATCCTTTAAATATTTTGAAGGATAAAACTAAAAACTGAATTTGAAACTTGAAAACTAAATCAGATAAATTTTTGTTGAATAATTTTTTAAGATATTATATAAATTACGAAAATTATTCTGCAGTGCACATACAACTTCAATGCCGTACAATTCTGCTTTCAATTCTTATATTTAAAAAAAGACATGGCTGGTTTCAGTGAAAAATATTTTTATATTAATTGCTGTTTAATATTTTCACTCTATTTTAAGGTTGAAATTTTATGGGCGTTGACAGAAAATTAGAGAGATATAAGTAGTACAATGAACAAAAGTGTTTTAGGCCCATACAATAGTATGACTGAATTATATAACTATCAGAATCTGAAGCTTAAAAATATTTTGCAGAAAAAGCTATTACGAGACCATGTTACATAATATATTTAATTGAAAATTTTAGCGATCATTAATACTGGCGAATCGGCTGGTCACCAAAGGAGGCTAGTACTTAATAAAACGAAATTACTAAATTTAAAAATTCATAAGAAGTTTCTTGATTAGTTGATTTTTTCAAACTTAAACAGTGCTTCAACAATATATAATTTTACAAAAATAATTCATGCCTGAGACATTATTAACGCAAGAGAAATACAAATAGAATGTTTATTGACACAAGCCCCTCCCATTTCAGAAAGAAACACGTAAAATCATTCATTTATATTTGCCAACGGCGCCCTTAAAGATAGAGCTTATATCGTCTTCACAATACTGTTTCTTTTAGCGCAATCAGTGCCAAAATATTCTTTTCAAAGAATACATTTAACTTTGTATCAATAGCGACTGGATGGCATTTTCATGTTAAATAAATGAAATGTATGCTGTTGTAATAGAGGAAGTATAAACTATATATATAGAATTTAAATTCAAAAGTTTTTTATGAAAGTGACTTTTTAGAAATCCAGAATAATTAGTAAAATATTATTCGATATTTTTGCCAAAAATCTTTTTCTTATGCTAAAAAAATTACCTCGAGGTGAGTTACCAAGAAGGGGCAATTCATTCCTACCCCTTACATACTAATGCCGCCTTTCTGTACGATATCTCGAAGTTAATATTCGACATCCTGAATGTCGTTTAGTATAGTGAAAATATTGCAGCATTAATGTTGTACATTTGATGCTTATAGAGATGGCTCCTCCACTTAGGGATTACTAAACATTAAGAAATTGCACAAAATTCACGTGCAAAATCAGCATTTAATGTGAATCGTAAATGTCTCATGATATATCAGAGGTAAAGCCTTGATAAGCGATTCTAAAATTGGATCCATTTTTAATCATACCCTTCTAGCACAAAACATTGTGCAGCAGCTTCGAGGTTTTTAATATCCTGAATGCCAGATAATACCGTGAAAATATCGTAACAATGTTTTTGGACATTTTGTGCTAGATCAAAGATATTTCAGTATAATTTTTGACAAAAACTGCTTCAGATAAGTAACGAGCTTCTGCAGGAATGTTTTTCTTCTTATGATTCCGTTATTGCAAGCAACCGCCAAACGGCATCGTGAAATTTTGGAACATTCATTGGATATTTTTTCAGTTAAGAGAAGATGCATCCATTCTTAACAGAGTCGAAAATCTTATCTATCTTTGTAATTTCTTTTAATTATTTCCAATATTTCCAAACCTGATGTTGCTCACGTCGTAATCATTTTTATAAGTACTTAATTATTGGAAATTATCTATCGACATTTTCTTCCTCTATTTTCGAAGGCATTGTTTTTTTTTTTTTTTTTTTCTTCACAAATTCAAAATTTTTACTTTTTGTACGTCACGAGAAAAACTTTTCTTTTTATAAATAAAAATTAAGTTTCTTTTAATTTAATTTAATTTTCGTTTCCTTAATTTTCTTTTATTACTTATTAAAAAACACATTTAAATTTATCTAATTTTGATATGGTACGGCAATGTTTGCATTAAATCAGCGGTACACCATGACTCTTTTCAATCAAATCTTTCTTTACGAAAAATTGTCTCGTATAGAAGAAATTACATTTCTTTCGTTCTCTTTTTTAAGTAAAATTAAAACTTATATTTAAATTAACTTAACAGGATTTTGTACCCTAAAATCTATAAAAACGCCGATTTTTTAATTTTGTATTTAAAATTATCTGAGGACCTGATTCTGAATTATCTGAAAATTTTAAAAAGACCTGACAATTATTTCCCGAGATAAGAAGTCATTTTGACAAACGCGATATTAAGAACCTGATATCTTCCACTGTTTTATTTTAAATTCTTTATGGTTTTATATTCTTAAAGGCTATTTTTTTTTTTTTTTGCTTTGAAATATAAAAAAAAAAAAAAGCATTTTCCTGAAATTTGATAATTTCACCAGTCTATCTGCCCACCAAGTTTGGATTATTTTTTAAAAACAAAATCAACTTTTTCAAGATTGCACCAAAATTTAATCCTTACTTTTAATTCGGATAGATTTAGAAATGCCGCGAGTTAACAAAAGGGCATATTATTTTATTCTGAACTGTAAGAAATGTAAAACCCTTAAATCAGATTTCTCAAATAAAACAGTTTAAAAAACGGTTTCGCTCAAGAGGTTTTTATTTTGTTGTCAAATTAGAATGTGCACCTGGGGTCCCTTTTTTTGAATTTTCAATTAGAATTTTAATTATTAATTAAAAACTAACTTTCCCGCCAAAAAATCTTTTTATTTCCCCACCTCCAAATGAGTAAGGCTTCAGTTTTTTTTTTTCCCACGCTAAAGAGGATAGACTTAACATACTTTCGAACAATTATTTCAAACGATTCTGTTTATTTCCTTAATGTTTGATGCATTTAAAATTAAACATTGTTAATTAATCGATCTTTCAAATTCATTCTGAAGTACTTTTGAATTAAAATAAAACAGAATAAAGGAATTTAAAACTTTCTAATCTGCGTAGCGTTACCCCAACTGGAATATAAAATTCAGGCATTTGCGTTACCATAATTGGCATTGAAAATTCACGCATTTGCGTTACCATAATTGGCATTGAAAATTCACGCATGCGTGTTGTGTTCTGATTGTTGACAACTCTATTTTCAACGGATGCGGACTTTGTTTTGAAGGCTTAACATACTTCCGACCGATTATTTCAGACGATTCTGTTTATTTTCTTAAAGTTTCATGCATTTAAAACTAAACATTGTTAATTGATCTGTTCATGGTGAATCTGAAAAAATTTTGTAGAAAACTTCTTGAGATTACATAAATTAAGAAAGATATTCTTTAGTGCTCATAAAGTTTAAATACTCAGCGACTCTGTTTTCAGTACATATATTTAAAAAAAAAAGAAAAAAAAATGCTTCGTTTCAGTAAAAAAATGTTCTTATATAAATTGCAATTTAACCATTTTCACTTTAATTTAAAGCATAATTCTACTGGAGCTAAAGAAAATTAGACAGATACATATTACGTTATGGCTGAAGGCCTTTATAATATTATGAAAGAATTATATGACTATGAAAATTTCAAGCTTTGAAATATTTTGATGAAGAAGCTATTAAAATAGCAGCTACATAAAATATTTAATTATTAAAATTTTAACGAGCATTAAGATAGCATTGAACTGGCTGGTCGCCAAAGGCGACTAGTATTAAATAATTTACGATTATTATTGAGCATTAACAAGCAATTGTGAAACAAAAAATAAAAAGGATGTCCTAAATATTATGACTATATAATACTTAAATAAATAAATTATTATAATTTTTTTAATTTTTCAATTATTATTTTCTAATTATAGTTTTCTAATTTTTAAAAATGTTTGATTGTTTTTCAGAAAAATAACTAGTTTAATATAAGCTACTATAGTTGTAATATTACTATGAATACTATGCGGAATCTTTAAACCCGTTTTTTTTTTCCCATTTTTCTTTTTCTAGAAATCAAACACATTTTATTCAAAGTATTTGAAATTTTTTCTATGAATTCAGAAATATCAACTTAATAGAATTAGGCATCTATTTTTTTTAAGTATTGATTAAATTAAAAAAAAAATAGTAAAAATGAAGAAACTTGATATTTTTAAAAAAAAATAATTGCAACAATTTTTGCGTAAACATTGCTTTTTTCTCCGAAACTAATTTAGGTATCCAATATCGGATGCCTAATTCCATTATGTTTATTTAGAGAATTCTTCAAAAAAATTTTATTAATGAATATTGAAAATTCAAAGAAAAGAAGCATTTAAAAAAATCTGATAAAAAACCTAAAATTTTTAATCTTTAAATTTCTAAACCGGAAAAAATATTTTAAAATTTTAAATTTATGCACAGTTTACATTTAACTACAGCGAAACCAAGCAGATTTTTCGGAAATTGTGAAAAGAAACGTTGAGTTTCAAGTCCCCTTAATTCTGATGGGGTGATCCAATATTCGCATGGAATCAACGCTACACTGTAACTTTGACTTCGTTGAATACTTATGTTGAATTTGAAAGAGTAAATTGGCATCATGTTATTATAAATGTAAACAAATAAACATGAAGGATGAGCGATTCAGTCTAATGTCAGAAACTTGCATTCTGAAATTATATTATGTATGTCTCAATCTTCAACTGTGATCAATTAAGAAAAAAACCTTTTAATTTCATACATTTAAAAGATGACTATTATTTAATTTCTTAGTACTGATTGTTTAAATATAAGCTATCCTAAAATTGAGAATTTAACAAAATTAGTGTGGCAGAATATGAAAGTTTTAAAAACAGTACAATATATGTTTTATGTTCATGCAAGAAATATCAGTTTGAGTAATATTTCTCACAAAACAGTTCCAACAAATTTAAAAGGAAAATCTAAGAGCTCCCAAGAGTGGCTTACTAGACAACTGAACGATGAGTATGTTAAAAGATCGAGGTATCATGGATATCGATGTAGAAGTGCTTTCAAGCTATTAGAAATAGATGAGAAGTATAAAATTTTAAAACCTGGTGATGCCGTCGTAGACTGTGGTGCTGCACCTGGGTCGTGGACACAAGTTGTTGTGAATAAGTTAAAACTCGATAAGGAAACTGCAGGTAAATTTTCTTTTCATGTATTTCAAGTTGGAGTTTAAATAATTTTCTTTTCATTTAGAACAAGGGTCATCCTCTATTTTTTTAAAGTTTTTGTGCCATGTAATAAAAAATATGCAAACTACTATAAGCATTTTCCAAATAAAAATCAATGTATCTTAAATGAAGTTTTCTGTTATTATATAACTTTATTCTGAAATGAAACTTTTATATCATAATAAAATATAAATGTATTATACATTACAGTAACTAGTGATTAATAATGTATAATAACAGCGATTAGGATTTATTATTAATACTGAGTAATTATACAAATTTGTTTTGACATGTTGGATTTTATTTTTATCTGTTTTAAACATAAGCCAAGTTTAAGTTGAACTATGTCCTATATTTATTTTTAATTAATAACATGTCTGAAAATCATATTTTGCAAAGATATATCTTAATGAAAGGCATTAAACATTTTCACAAAATTCTTTTTTTTAATTTAATTTATTTTAACAATTTTTTAAATTCTTTATTCAATTTTGTTTTATAAATATTAATCCAAAAAGGAAAATCATTATGAGGTCTGTATGGCTACTTCCTAAAGCACCAATTTAAAGACGTGTATGTGCTAAAAAGAAGAAAATATATATGTACCAAATAATAATGATTGTAACAAATTATTAAAAAGGGGCTATTTTATATTCATTTAAAATGTCTCATGAGAAAATGGTATCCACAAAATAATATATTATACCATTAGTTTACTATAGGTTAAGAATTCCTGATAAAGAACTCGTGAATGTATGAATCAATGTATATTTTTTTATCTAATGAATATATATCTTAATGAATGAATATATATTTTGAATCTAAATTTTCATTGTATTTATAATTAAAATATTTTTCTTATGTTTCAATTATACTATTACAATATTTTTTATGTTCAACAATATTAGGACTAGGGAAGCTTTATTTTAAGGCATTGCTTCTGGATTAGAGTTAGGATCTGGAGTTAGGCATCTATTCTGGATTAGAGTTCTGGATCAAGTTAAAAATTTGTTTCCCCAAAAAACATTCCTAGGCCTGATGCTCATTAAATCTGATGTTAAGGGTCAGATGTCCTCTTGCTAGTGTGTGAAAGTTTAGAGAAAGGAATACTTATCTAAGTTATCCCCATTACCATGGTTAAAATAATGAATTTACCTCTGTCCATGGCTTAAAATTATGAAGCCATTCCAAAAATAGTTTTTGTATTGTTTCCAAATAGAATGGTAATGAAACTAAATTATAATTAACATGGATAAACTTTAAATAAGGCTTTCTAGTTCTGTTAAAATATGATATTTTCCAAACCTCATATTATGTGTCCCTATTTTCAATGCTGAGCATTAATTATGTAAAATATGATTATTTTTTTAAATATTATAGTTTTTAATAAAATATAATTAATTCATCTACATTTCATTTTCAGATGGTAAACCTCGAAAGGGAGTAGCAATTGCTGTGGATCTTCAACATATAGAATCTATTAAAGGTGCAATTGTGATACCAGAATCAGATTTCACTCAACTTGAAGTTCAAGAAAAGATAAAAAGTTTTTTGCCATCTGGACAAGCAAATACTATATTGAGTGATATGGCTCCAAAAGCATCTGGCACTCCAGAACTTGACTCGGCAGCACTCATGCGTCTTGTATATAGTGCCTTGAAATTTTCATACATGGTACTGAAGAATAATGGTACATTTGTATGTAAAGTATGGGATGGACAAGATGTTGACAAATTTTATCAGACATTGCAGAATTTGTTTACAAATGTAAAACGTTGTAAACCCAAAGCTAGTCGATCTGATTCATCTGAACTGTATTTAATAGCGACTGGATTCAAAAGACCTGAAAATAAAATTTGATTTTAATTGTTTTATTTGCCATTTGACTAGGGTTTTAGCTTATATAAAATTGTACTTTAACAATATTTTCATATATAGATTATAATTTTACTTGAATTGCAATAAAATTATACTGTTTACTTTGTTATACACTTTCCATTAGTCAAGACTTCCAATTGCTGGGAAGTTGTCTTCATTTTTTTTCACCCAAAACAAGTTAATTTTGCAATCTTAGCCAGTTAGACACAACTATCATGCATAATTTTCAGATTTTATATTTCAATTTTTTCTTTTTAAGAAACTGAATTGTTCCAAAAAATATTAATTTAGTATACTAACTTAAATACTCAATTAACATTATTAAATGCTTAGCATATTTCACATTTCTATTATTGTCATGATAAATATAAAATGACATTAGGGCACAATGGCTTAGAAAGTTTTTTTTTTTTCTTAAGCATCATCTTTTCACTTAATGTTCATTTTCCTCAGATTTCATCTAAATGTTTTAAATAAATGCATAAAGTTGGAGCTAAACAATGTACTGAAAGACAATTTATCAAATATTTTTCTGCAGGGTATATAGGTAAAATATATCAATTTTCAATACTGTATCTGAATATATATATATATATATATATATATATATATATATATATATGGATATTTGCTAAATAACATAAAATAAAGCAATTGAGCCAAGTAGGTAGATAATATATTTATATATTATTTTACTAACTTGAAGCATGTTGTTCAAAACCATCAGATTAAATAGTGGTAAATTGAGAAATTGCTTTCAGTTCTTTAGAATGCATGTTTTTTCCATTAGCACCATCTTTTCCCTTAATGCTTATTATTTCTCAGATTACATCCAAATGTTTTAAATAAATACATAAAGTTGGAGCTAAACAATGTACCAAAAGACAATTTATCGAATATTTTTCTGCAGAGTATATAGGCAAAATATATCAATTTTGAATACTGTATCTGAATATATATATATATATTCCTCTGAATATTTGCTAGATAACAAAATAAAGCAATTGAGCCAAGTGGGAAGAGAATATATCTATATATTATTTTACTAACTTGAAGCAAGTAGTTTAAAACCATCAGATTAAATGGTGGTAGATAGAGAAATTGCTTTCAGTTCTCTAGAATGCATGTTTGCCATATTGGCACAACCTGCCTCAAGATGCATTTATTTATAAATTTTATGTATTAAATGTGGGCATCATAATGAAGAAGCAGTAAATATTATGACTGAGAGTGCAACAGCTGCAAGTAATTTATCTTTTGTAGATGAATATGTCTTTCGATTCTACTAAGTTAATACCTCCCAAGGAACTTGACTTTTTCTTGCAATGAAGCAGTGAATGCACTGTGAATAGGATGGCTATATGCAATTTTAAATCTAGATTTTCTGTGAAATGTTGTTAAACAATTTGCAGAATGACTCTATTTTGTAAGATATGATAGAATGAAAGCATTCATTTTGTTGGAATTGAGGAATAATGAGATCATGTATACTAGTAATTGAATAGGTTTTTCTAGTCAATTTTCTTTTGAAAAATATTGAACCAATCAGAAATATTACTGTTAATTTTGAAAAATGCAAGGGAACCTGGAAAACTAATTTCATTTCTTAGACATGTCTGTTTATTATAACACATAGAGAAAATGAATCTCGGTACTCCAGAAAAAACCAATTCAAAGGGTCAATTGACATCATTGTCAATTATCTTACCATGTAACTTTCTGAAGTTTTATATAAGCATCTTTGTGCTACCGTATACCACAAGTACAATTCTCTTGCTATAATTTGTACATTACCGATTCCTATATCATTCTAAATAATTTGGAAAATAATAGCATAATAGTCTCTTCTATCTTGTTTTGGTCTTTTCTCAAGTGAATTTTCCTCTTTCATTAAAGAACTAAACTATGGGCTAATTCAAAATGAATATAGGGATTACAAATGGCTATTACTATTTAATGAAAACAAATTTATCAATAAGATTAACATATAATGTAGACGGAACTTCAAAATTTTGTATACATACACCATAGATGTTCTATGTGACTTCCTTTGGTCATATGGACAATATCTAGGCGGTAGTCCATTTGAATCCATACATTCTGAAGCATGTCTGCAGTCACCGGCGCAAGCACATTACAAATATGTACTTTGAGTACGTCAGTTGTTTTGGGCATAAGAAATTTCGAACTTCCATCTTTATTATATGTTAATCTTATTGATAAATTCTTTTTCATTAAATAGTTATAGCCATTTGTAATTGCTATATTCATTTTGAATTACCCTGTATTTTATCAAAGGGCACAAATGCAACTACTGCAAATATCTGAAAGTGTAGAGTACTTTGGTCTAGACTGTAAAACAGTTTTAATAATAAAGTATTGCTAGGTAATAAGAATCCCTGAATGGTAATCTAAATTCATAGTTTTACAGCATATTGTTTAAACAATCTATATACAGTAGAGCTCTTTGTTGACACTATTTGAATATTTGCAAAATGATACATTCAAAATGACAGTTGATTCTTCTTACTTACTCTATGTCCAGTCTATAATTAATATGTAATACAAAAACAAAAGTTAATTTTTTTTCCTCCTATGGATTGTTTACAGATCCATTTTTAATTCGACTGTACATTTTATTTTTATGCATTCCATTTCCTTATGATCTCTGAATATTATCCTTCTTCAGTGTTTTGAACTAGGATGATTTAATTCTCATCAATTATTATATTTCTCCTATAGTCTTTGAATAATTTTGGTTACATTGCAAATATACAACTGATTTACAGGGTTCCTCGCCACCCGTATAGCAAATCTTTTTAATTGTGATCGCAAATCTTGTTCGTAAATTGGATATTACTGATCATAACTTTTGAAGAAACTAGTAAAAGCCTAATCATAAATTGATAATAAATAAAACATAACTAATTTGATCAATTTTAGTTAAAGATTTATTCACCAGATTTAAAAATTTTCATTGTTTGTTTATGGGGAATGATTAATTGCTTGTCTAGTTATTTTGAAATATATAAGATATTGAATTTTTTTTTATCAAGAATTAATTCATGCTTCATGAGTTAATTCTTGATAATTTTGAATGGTTCACGAGTTCATTCCATCAAATTCATAGAACAGAACTTTATTTATTTTGAATGAACTTGCGAATGTCTTTTATGACTATGCTGAAGACCAATCAGTAAGTTTCTTCACAAGTTTTATATGAAATATTTTTTTCAACTTAGCATCTGGGTAGCAACTTGCATGTAAGGCAATTTTTATCTCAACCAAAATCATTAGGTAATAATTCATCGTGTTTTGCTATTTAGTGGGAAATACATGAATCAGAGCTTTCAAATTCATTCTTTTAGGACTTCACTTGTTTCTAATTTGAACTAAAATGTTTGCATACTCTTCATGTTTCTTTAAATCTTTTTTTCTTTACATTTTCTCTATACATATAAATATACAATTTATAATTATCAAAATTATTTTTTTATTCCTTTTTAATAAAAATGAGTTAACTGATAATAGTTATTTACCATTTATTTTGCAGTATGAAAATGTTTATAGGATCTTCTATACCTTGCACTAATTAAAAGTATATAGGAAAAAAAGAAAAAGATTATTTTTGCATATAAATTGAAAAAGAGCTCGTGGTTGGTAAATTGGTGTTGTCATAATAAAAACATCAATAAAAATATTTACTATAAAATAGATCTGTTAATAATTGTTTGTTGATATTTAATTAGTAATATTTTAGTAATGATTACTCAGATTTATTACTCCACTGTTTTTATTACATGTATACTGAACAGTATGCATATTAAAGTTTATTGTATATATAAAACTTATGTACTTATAAATAAATAAATAATAAGTAATATAAAACTTAATAGAAGCCTTGCATATTAATATTAAATATCCTCTTTTTTTAAACTACATATATGAATTCATAATTATATAGTTTGGGTTATAGTTCAAAGAGCAAGTGTTTGAGAGCATTGATTAAATTGGCAATTTAATCAATGGAATGTATAATGGTATTTGAGTAGAATTAAGAGCATTAAAAATACACAATCATTATTAATGATATTTCTGACATCTACTGAAACAAAAATACAAGAACGCAGTTTAAAAACCTTCACTTTAATAATAAGACATGGAAAATATCCATTACAATCAAAATAATGCTAACTTACACATGATACAAAATTTTAATATAAAAAATGTTTGTGAAGTACTAATATCCATAGCACAGCATTTTTAGCAGGAGATATTATACATATGTTTGATGAAAGAAAAAAATATTAAAAGTCTAAATCCATGGAATATGTCTAGAATCAGGATCAAAAAGCCAGGGTCACCTCTTCTTAAAACCATATTTCTTCCTTTCATAGAATAAATCTGTTTTTGAGCTACCAAGATTAACTATCTTTGGACAGCCATCTCGCTAAAAAAAGAATGAAAAGAAAAAATAATGGTATAAATATACAGAAAAGTAATAAGTGTGATAAATAATTCAAAATGCTATGATTGAATTAATGTCTTGGCTTCTCTTTAAGACTTTCAAAAACAGAATTTAATGGAGGTTGCACACTTCAGAGTAATTAATAAAATAAGCAGCAGCATTTATCACAGAAAATTTACAATTTCATTAATCCCATTTCTATATTTAGATATATTACAAAAGACTAGCATTTCATTAAAAAATTCATTCTTTAAAGGGGGGAAAATTTGTTTATTTCAATGCCATCTTAAATAATTTAAAAAAAATTTATAATGATTGTATAAATATATACAATTATGTACTGTAATTATACAATACTGTTAATAAATCCAGAATTAAAGAGTAGGAGACATGTTGCACTTCATTTAACAAAACTATATTAATATACAATAATAATAATAATCCAGAATTTGAAGTTATTTTTGTTTTATTCCATTTCACCATGAATTAGTACAAATATGGTTTAAAAAATTATAAAACTTCAAATTTCTTTTCAGGATATTTTTATGAAAAACTTAACTTATTTCAGAGAAGCATTTCTCATACATTTGGACAATAAATAAGAATAGTCTAAATTAGCCAGTAAATTTATATCTAATAACACACATGCACCATTCGGTTGGATTGAAATTCATTCTATTAACATCATCATCAAATACGGATAAAAGAAAATTAAAATGCTTATGGATACAGTCTTACTTGATTTAATGAATATTTATCCAGTGGTATGATCTATAATTTTAAAAAAAATCAATTGTCTTAGATGGATCTAAAAAATTTATTTTTTTATCTATTTTTAAAGTGAAAGATTAGTTCAAATTGTATACTTTTAATTTCAATAAAAAATTCTAGAAAGCTGTTTACTATTAAAACTGAAAGCAAGAACTGAATTATAATAGATTAAATGAGAAGGAATGAAACCTATTTCAAAATAAACTTTAGAAGATAACATCTTGGATGCTAAAAATGCATTTATTTTTGAAGCTAGTTTATGCTGTTGTTACGCAATTTAAAAAAAAAAAAAAAATTGTACTCAGAAAACTGAAAACATCTGGAAATGAGATTTGCACCACTAATCTTGAAATAAATATAGTAATTAAAAATTAGATTTTAATATTTTGATAATAATCTTATTTAGGAAAAACAATTTAGTTATCTACATCAGTTAATATAAAATTAATCATACATAAATTATTATTTTCTTTTTATATTTATCAGGCTAAAAAAAAATAACATGATAAGTTTTTGTCATGCCTGTCACAGCATTTTTCATTAGTAACCGACACTATCCTAGACCACATCACACATATCAGGACCATTAGTAATTTACATTTCATGCAGTTTTGCTTTTGCAGCTTCTTCTTTTTTTTTCCCCCTTTATATATATATATATACACATATACAGGATATTTATTCTTATGCAAATTTTTTTCACATCATTTTCAAATTCAAGTGATGTTCTTGGATTGGCTTTCTGATTTTATTTACTTTTCAAACATAACACTTATTGATCCCACCAATATCATCAACACAAGCTTCGCTAAGAGATATGGCTGATAAATGCTAGGTTGTATAAATGTTGCTAGTATCTTATTCAATGTCTTTGAGAAAAATGTATATTTTTACTAAAATGATGCAAAGTTCCATCAGACTGAAATATTATCTACTGCATTTTTTTTTTTATCTCTGAATGTTTCTGAAAGATTTTCCAGAATTAATATATTAAATATAACTCTACATACTTATTGTGATGCATATAATCAAATATCACAACATAACGTTTAGATTAACATCTACATAATAGGCCATAGTAGTAAGCAGTGGGTAAAATGCATTCTGCCAATCTGCAGAATCGAATCTCTTTCTGATAATTTCGAGAATAGTTTCCACTAAAAGCAGCTAGAATTAAGTTTACAATAAGGTTGATTTTGTTTTAATGTTAAGATTGTAGACTGTATGTAATTTGCATAAACATGCCATAGAAAATGCGCAAATTGCTTCTTTAATAAATCAAAATAGCATGTTTTTGATTCATATTAGTTTTATTTGCTGTCTTTGGCCATTGCTTATATTATTTTTTTTAGCTGAGTTCAGATGCTTATTAATGCTGTACAAAAAGTTTTTGCCATCAATACTTAGAAAGTAAATAAAAGAAAACAGGCTGTGACAGGAAAGACAATTTTAAAACTTTTACAGGTGAGCTAATTTTCTGATTTTATTTTCATTTTTTATCACAAGTTAATCCTTATAATAGGGGGAGGGTGGGAGAAAAATAGATTAAGATTTTTTTTATTGCAGGTAGATATTTTTTAACAAGAAAAGAACATGCTGTTTGTGACAGAAATGACAAGATATTATCATAAAAATAATATCATTGTAATATAAAATTATATCAATATATAATGATAATTTTAGTGTTTTTAGAAAGTCTAAGTCAATCTTGAAAATAAAAGGATTTATAAAAATAATATTCATTTTAAACTTTTAATGCTTTTGAATATAAAAGTTTGGTTAATCATAACATATTTTGTTTCATTGTAAACAGTAAAAAGAAGTTGATATTAAAAAATCATTTTTTAAAAATAGAATGTTTACATTTTCATTTTCAAGAAATCTGATATGCTATCCATAAGTTAAAATGAAAAAGCACGAGTTTAATTGAAAATTTAAAAATGACAAGTCAACCTTCATATAGAATCAATTTTACCAATATAACTGTTTTTTGTTTTGTTATTTTTCCCTCTAAAGAATTCATATTACTTTTCTTTCAACTTTATGTACACTCATAAATTACTTCCATAAATGGCTGTAGACTGAAATGGAACAATCTACAAATATTTAGATATATGCCATTAGCAACCTAAAAAATAATTTTTTCTGAAAATAATAATACAGATTGGATCCTACAAGAATAATTCATGAACTTGTTAAACCATGATATGAAGATGATATTTGAGACATTATAAAATTGATCAAGTTCTCCCACACAAATCTATTAATAGTTCTTTTCTGCTACAGATGAATAACTGTGGCCTCTAAATATAAATGTTAAACAAAAATTTAAGAAGGCAATTCTAGAATGCATACAAATTGCATGAAGTATATCATACAGATGGAAAAATAGATTTCACTGCATATAATTAAAGTATCTGGCACATATTTAAGCAGTTATCTAACAGAAAAATGTCTTTTTATTGCTGATACTAGTCTTCAAATACAGTGGCTCTCAAACATTTAATTAGTTGTAAATCATGATTTTTAAAAAAAGTTGTTTTTTGGAAAAATTCCCAGATTTTCTTTAATGTTTATTAAAAAGTAGTTCATGCAAATCACAAGGTATTTAGTTCATTATATATTTCATTCATTACAGTAATTACACAAACCTGTAATAATAATAAATAATAAATCACAAATTATTAGCTTGATTAGGTATGCTTGAAATTATTAGATTGGAAATTAAATGCAATTTGAAATTAAATTGTATTTAATAGCCAAAAAATATTTTAAAAAATCATGCAATTCAATATTATATGGATATTTTTGATTAATAATGTCAAGAAATAGAAATAGAAAAACTAAGTGTAAAATGCATTTGTGTAAGTTAAATTATCTTCGTCTACATTCCTATCATTAATTTTAGATAATAAAGGAACAAATTCTTACATCTTTTTCCTGAATAGTACATTCCTTACAGTAATATGCATCAGATACACCAGGACCACCACAAATTACACAACGTCCTTGGTAAGATCCATAATTACATTCATCACATATTCGAACCAATGTGCATGGTCTTACATATGAGTCACATATGACACATTTTCCATCACCTAAAAAATTAAGGGGAAAAAAATAATAGGCAAGAATTACTTAAAAAAAATTATGCAAAAAATAATAAACAATAATCATCATAATACTTTTGAAAATCAATGGGGGAAAAACATCGTTTATAAGTATGAATAAACAAAAGAATGAAAGTTAATGTGCTTATTCTTTTAGAATTTCAAAATAATAATCTTTTTAAATCTAACTTAAATAAAACTTTCTTATAAATCATAAAATAAAAATTCAAATTTTAAAAAAGATTCAGTTAACAATAAATTAAAATCCTTCATGAACATAAATTGATATTTTTAATTATAAAAATTCAATCTGAATGGAAAAATAAGGAAACAATAAATAGTTTCATGAAACAATACTTACATTTCTCACATAATCTGCCAATGGCTGAAATAAAAAAGAAAAGAAAAAAAAAATTAATGTACAATGTTCATTACATTATCAAGTTTCATGCATGACTGAAAGTATATTATTAAAAACAATGTCTTCACTTAGTAAACCTAGAATCAGAATTAATAAGATAGAAGAAAACTTATATAACAAAATTATAAAAGTATTTTCATGCCAGCTAGGTACAATAAGATTCTTGTAGTTGTTATTTTGCACATGTCCATAGATGCTGTAATATACTGATCATACAGTAATTTGTACTTGTATATTAACCACAAGACAGTGATTTTTGCAAAATATAACGTTTATTGCAATCAGTGATTAATTCCCTCAAAAGTTGCCAAAGATTTTTATTGATTATGTTCATTATTGGCAATACAAAAGTATCCAATAATTTTACCGAAAATGCATATATAAATATATTCAATTAGTTTTGCAGAAACAAGTAAAACTAAAATTTATTCAATAGATTTATGTTATTAAGCTATAATTATCTTAGTTACATGCTTTGACTTGACATATGAATTGGATTGCAACAGTGGATTAGGAGTATATCACCTTCTATCTTGATGTTCAAACACAATTAGACTCTTGGCGGTATTATGTATAACAGTTCTCTTATTTAATTTTGGCAATAAACATTAAGTTTGTTTTAAAGATTTTAAGTTGCTATTTGGTAAATAATAAAAATGAATTCAAGATTTTTAATACTGCATCTGCATGAATTATTTATTCAATTTAAAGAAACTCAGAAAAGGAAAAAAATTTTATATTACAACTCAGCACAATTGTATACTCTATGTAAAAATATTACTTTTAACTTTTGAATAAATTTTCTTGTAACAGGCAAGATGGTAAAAATTCTAAATTTGAATGTTTTGAATGATGATTCCATACATTTATTATTAAATTTAAATTGATTAAGATATAACTGTTTAAAATTCACATTTTCATTTTATTTAATGGACAAATGAAACAAACCATTTTAAATAACAATATTAGATTTATTTTTCGTATTCCTTTTTTCTTATAACGAATTACGGGGGGGGGGGGAGTTTTTTTTTAATACATACAAATTATTGTTGCCACCAATCTTACTTAAACTTTGCTGTTTCTGAATAATAACAATAGGTAAAAGTGTCGTGAACTTGATAATAGGGCAGTAATGTTTCTTAAGTTCGAAGTTTATATTATTTCTTTTCAAATTGACATTTATCAAAAAATTTGAAATTCCTATGATAATGCTACCCTAAAAAAACATTTTATTTTTTATTTTAATCAAACTATTTTTTATTTTAAACAAGCTTGTAATGCATAATTTAATTTAAGGGAAAAATTAATTTATCTCTCTCTATATATATTATCTCCTAGCCATCTTCTTTATATGCGGAATAAACCTCTTCATTCATAACATCAGTTTCTGATATAACTGAATTTTTTGAACATTATTATCCTCACACACAATGAACTCCCATTTGAAAATAACATAATTATGATGAAATGTTAGATTCTCAGCGAAATTTAGTATCAAATAAAAAGAAGTAAAATCTGCTTTTGATACAAGATGAAGATAATTGATTTTGTTTAATTAATTGTTTAATACTCTATTTTGAAGATTTAATTTGGATCTGATGCAAGAGAAAGATCTTCCACTGACAAACAGAGATATTATTTTGAAAAACACAGAGGGCTTGTTATTTTACAATATTTGAAGAGCACTATAAAAGATGCCAGTAATTTACAACTGCTAAAATAGGATGATATTTCCTTCACTAAATTTTCCTATCACATCCATGAAAAGGCCTTTGAATTATAAATATATCAGGATCACTCGCAAAGCTTTTTTCAACTTTGATTATTGTAACTATGAAATCACAATTTTGAGTATATTAATTATTCGCATTTAATAAGAACTAAACATAATTAATTTATTATTAATAACTTATTTATTTATTTAACGTCACAATTACATTTAAAGTAAAATGACGTTTATAAGTGTCTAATAATAAATTCTGTTTAATAAGAATAATAAATATATATGTCATAAATTACAATCTCTATACTGGATTAGCAGATGCAGGAAGATACAAAACGAAAAAATTACACAATCCAAAGCAATTCCTATTCACTAATTCAGTATTGTTGGAATGTAGCAATAAAAATGGAATTTTGGTTTTTGATTCTTTATTAAAAATATAGTTTTATCTATTAAAGAAATGGAGAAAAGAAACGAAATTCTAACCGTGGATAAATTTTTAAAACAGTATATTATTAGAAAATAAATTAAAAGTTGTAGGATGAAAAGCGCATTGAGTATTTTTGATCTAAAGTAAATGTCTTATAAAAGAAACAAATTTTATATGCATATTTCACTTACCAACACCAGCTTGTTTTCTACAAAAAATCAAATCTGGATGATGTTTCGCCATTTCAACACTGAGAGAATATTAAATGTTGAAATGAAAATTGCACTAACGAAAGCTGATTTCAAAATGCTCTTTGTAAACAAGCATGAGACTCGTTAACCGGAGGACGCTTGAACCCCCCATTTGAAGTTGAAAGGGGGGGAGAAGTGGGGGAAGCAGCACTGGAGGACGGATTTCATTCCGGTAGTGATGGAAATGGGGGATTCGATGTATGGTTGCTTACGGAAAAGCTTTTTTCGCCAAAATTTGAAAATTTATTTACCCGCCAAGAATGTAGCCCATTTTTGGAATGTATAGGGTGGAGTGTGGACGAATGTCGGTTGGATCCATGATGAAGGCAGACCTTATTTATGCACGATCTTTTTTAATAAAAGAATAATACCGTGTTATAATATATTTATTTTTGCTCATAATTAAGTTTTATGAATCTAATTTTTGACTAGAAATTAATGTTGACTGTGGCTGGGAACTTGGGAAAGCTGAATTTTCTACAGGTGCCTTCTATTTATAATTAATTAAATGGCAAGAAACTAATATGTTAACTCATAATTAAATTCTATCTTCTATTGGTTTGTTAAATGAAATTTAAAGTTTTCACAAAGTAATGGAATGAACTTACAAATTTCATTTAAATTCTTAATGGAAGCTAAAAATGATGCTTTATTCGGAATACAAATTCGATGTAGTTTTAATTTTATTTCTTGCAATTTTGACTGTATTCATTGGAAAGTATTTTAGTTTTTTTATACTATTAATTTTAATGCCCATATTTTGTTTGTTTGTTGTTGTACAAAGCTAAATGTTTTTTAAAAATTAGCTAAAAATTTTTTTAAATGATGCTTTAAAAAAATTATATATATATTTACCTAATTAAGTAATAAATTAGTGTTATAGAACATTTAAAACATTTTTTATAACTGCAGGCATGCTTTGATTTTGTTATTTGCTAGTATTTATAGTAGCAATAAAGCATTTATATTTTGTGGTCTAAAAATTGCAATAATAAAAATCTGTAATCTCTTGCAGTTTTGTCCATTCTTTTTTTTTTTTTTTTTAATGTTGATAATGTGCATGATGAACTCTATAAAATTTGTTTTCTAATTGAATAATTCATACTTGTAAAAATATGCATTGTAAAGATATATATATATATAAAATTTTAGCTAAGTTTTTGATAAAATATGGCTTATTCTCTGCTAAGAAAGTATGATAACCAAAAATCCACAAAGGAATCATCAAAATATTCAATATTTTCTATTTAATAAAAACTCATTTTTGTTTTGTTAAAATAAGATTTATATTGAATTAAAAATTATATGCATAAGCTGATTAATATTACATGATTTTAAAAAGTACTTTTTCAATACATATACTTCTTATTCTAATTTATTAAATTTTTTCATAAATGCTTAATCCATTTATTTATGCATACAGCAATTTAATTCTTTTAATGCTAAAAATCAGAATTTTGATTGAAAGTACCCAAACTAAATTTGAAAAGGTAATAGAATCAATTATTTCTAATTATACGATTGGTGTAATAATATTTTAAAAGAAAATTTGTATTAAAAATTCTAATATCGTGTATAAATTTGTTCTAAATGTTGAATTTTCTACTTTTATAATAATGCACAGAAGTTAAAACTTTTAAAGAAAATTTGGAATGTAAATTTTAATTTCAAAAAATAAAAATTATTTTTAATTTAATATAAAAATATTAGTGTATTCTAAATTAGTCAATAGAATTTTCAATTAAATTGTAAAATGTCATTTGTTAATTTTTGCATAATATTTAAGTCATATTTTATTCAACACTTACATTTTCTCAAGAAATTTTACTTTTTCTTAGTTTTTGAAGCTTAATTTCTTCTCATTTTGATTTTCAATAATAATTCATGAAATAAAAATTATTTGCTTCACAAGCATTCATTATTGTAATATACAAATGTATATTAGTTAACCAAACCATTAACAAAATAAACATTTACACCACCTTAAAAAATGCTATACTAATATTGTTTTAACTGATTCAAATGAGTCGATAAATACCAAGTGATGAATAGTTCTGAGATATTGTGTAAAAAAAATTATAAAGGATGATGAAAATCCTTAAAACTTATATAGTTTATATACCTACTTTCTCTTTTAGAATTAAGGTTTTGACTAAATTATTAAAAAAGACAATTTCTATGAGGATAGAGAAAAAAAATGTTTTGGGAAAATAATTTTTTTTGTTTTAAAGTAATGAATAATTACAATGGAATAATGAATTTTAACACTGTTTATGTTAAATTGAAAAAAAATAATTTACAATTTAGAATCAATATTAAAAATAATCATAATCTCTGAATCAAATTATCTGCAAATTCATTTGTTCAATAGGAATTTAATAACTTGGAGAATATGACTTTAGTCACTTGGAGACTTTAAATCAACTTCCATTGTCCCCATTACAAAAACGTAAAGAAAGGCTAATTTCCAAAAATAATTTAGTATTGATTCAATTCACCTTCAGTAAAAATTTTAAACTACTGACACAAGTAGGTTAAAACTGTCTGAGTGGTTTAACTTACATACATCAATTGGATCAATAAAAGAAAATAGATGGCAATCAACTGAAGACAGATTTTATTCATTACAGAAAAAAGGATGGACAGAGAATGAATAATATCAGAAGGATCACAAAATATGTTCTGATCATTGTTTTGATGAAGGAGTTTGTATGAAACCAGTATTTTAAAAATCAAAGTAGTTTTGTACATATTAAATGCAACTGAAAGAACTTCCTGGGCCATTGTATTCACAAAAGAAGAAAAAAGAAATCTTTTAGCATATGAAAGAGTAGTTGAACTTGGATATGTATCATATAATTGGGAACTTCTAAAGAGAAGACAGGAAAAAAAAAAACTTAATGAACAAAGAGAAAGCACAATCATTTACAATTGGAATATATGATATAATATATTCTCAAGATATTGTATCAAAGCTGATAATCTATGCAACTCCTCTCAAAATGCAAATTCTACCTCTAAAACATGATTCTTATTAATGCTTAAACCACAGCCTGAAAATTGGAAGGAAAAAAACTGTAAACAGTATCTCTCACTTTTGTTTCCAATATCATTTTAAATAAAAAAAATTAAAAATCTTTCTTTTTTATTTAGTTAAAATTATTTTTTAAAAAATCGTCTACCTCATTATTATTCATTGTAACTAAAAAGAATTTAAATTAAGTATGTTAAATGTATGATTTTTATTCTTTGTTTTTTTTATTAATTTTTTAAAAATTTTATGAAATAAAAAAAATTATATGCTTCCCTCCCTTTCTCTCTTTTATCTTTATACTTTTTCTGCCTCTTTATAACATTAGCATATAAGATCATACAGTTTTTTTTTATATGAATAAAATTAATTGAAAAATAAATAACCATTGTGGATATTTATCCTTAAAATTAGATACCTGAATGCCATCACTAATCAACTCGCACTAAAAGAAAATTTTACTTTTGAAGAAAAATAATTATTTTGCGAATAAAAGAAACCTTGGTTAATGCTTCAGAAGAAAATTTCATGATTTCCAAATGTATTTTTTGAAGTTTTAAATACTAAATCTGAATGATAAAATGGTATTTTAACAAAATTTCGAATATGGCTGTGTTAATTTAGCTCAGCATTTTTATTAAACAAATAAAATATCTTGAAGGGTACGAGAAATTGTGTTGTTTCAAGATGTCATAAGGAATTGTTTACCTCGTTTGTAGATTTTTCAGCTACTACTGCAAACATAATATTCCATTTTTTTTCAAAGATTATTGTTATCAAATAATATTATTGATGTCATACTTTTTTTTTATATAATCACTATATTGCATACAAACAAACGCGTAATGTTGAGTGACAGAAAAAACAAGTTTAAATTAATGACAAAAGAACAAATTCATCTTTACTTGATTAGTTAAATTTTGATAGTCTTGGGAATGAAATGAATTTTATTACAATAATAAAAATTATTGTAGAAATACATTCTAAAATATTTTTTAGTTTATTTATATTAAAAAGACAATTGTATGATAATGAAATTGATATCAATAAAAGGATTTTGATATTAAGTTTGGAAAATGGTGTTAGTATCATTTTTGTACAATAATATATTTGGGAATTATAAGAGGAAAACATCAACATTTTGTTTAGTTAAAATTATAACTGGAAATTTTGATGCATTGCATCAAAGCACACGCTTTCATCTTTTAAAGCATGTTTGATAGATTTTCAGTTTCTGGAGTCGGCAGACTGTCTTATAGTTCATTTTAAAGTATAGATAAATATATGAACAACTATATATTTCTTCAGTAAGATTGAAATTACAATTGCATATCTGTATATTGACCTAATGTTATTCTTTGATTTGATATCCACCGGAATGCAGCATCTTGTAAAATTTTTATTCATCTACTATTCTATTTAAAAGTGAAGGGTTTTTTTTTTATCAATTAATTTTAATAAACATTATTTTGATATTTTTCTCTTTTTTCTTTAGCATTTTAATCATCAAAATAAAATTGCTTAAATGTAGTTTCTCAAAGAAAGCTTATTTCCAGAAAAGTATTTCTTAGATAGCGCAGTAACCGATGCTTTTATGAGCATAAAGAAAGAAAAATAGATACTTATGACAGTTCTGTAATTGATTTTTCCACTTCCATCTACTTATCTATCTCTGCTGCTTTTGAAAAGCTACCCCAATTTGCTTACGGCAACAAAACCACCGAGTGGTGGTGGTAAGCAGATGCGCTCTTATCTAGTATCATATGTGCTAAAGTTGTAGGATTAACGGAATTTAACTACCTTTTAGAGAAAACTTGGTAAACAGTTAGAAAAGCTGTAGGGAATGCATATTTCTCATTCTTATAATGTGAGTGATTGATGGATAATGATTCTTTTTTATGGGATAATCAACACTTTTCCCACGAGAAACTTGATAATTACACTTTAACCCATGCCTGGAGATGGGAAAATTCATTGAACTCATGATCTAATTTCCTTCAAACAAATGCCTCCATTTTATGAAGGCAAATGAATAAATTTTTATTGAATTAAAAAAAGACAAATTAAGGAATAATTAAACCTACAGTTATTTGTTTACACAAATGATATAACAAAGTATTTGACATTCGCATTGGTCTGTGAATATCCATTTTGAACGGATGATTTTTAAGTAAAGGTGATTAAACTGAATCCATTTTTCTCTTGTAGCATATAAATATTACAAACACTTGATAAAGAATATTGGAATCATTATTACGATTTATTTCTTATTTAATACTTTTTTATCGATGTATTTTAGTCAGTTTTTGAGTTCGCTGTTTTGAGCTGCATTTTAATATAGTTAATGTTTTGATAGCAATAATGGACAAAACCATTTTTTATACAACCATGTCGAATGAGTTTTATTTCAATATATAGTATGTATAAATATATATATATATATATATATATAGAGAGAGAGAGAGAGAGAGATTAATTAAAATTATAGTTGTAAATTTTGATAAATTGCCTAAAAGTACACATTTTTATCCTCTAAATCACGTTTGCTGAATGTTAAGCTTTGGGGCGGCAGTCTGTCTTGTAACTCATGTTAACATATAGATAAACACATTAATAATTATATTATTCTTCAGTAAGACTGAAATTACGAACGGGTATCAGCATCTTACTCTAACGTTATTCTGTTGATTTAATATTCATTAAAAAGGACCGAGAAGAGCTATTTGGAAGGCAGCATATAGCAAAATTTTTATTATTTTTATTAATCTGCTTAATGATGAAGATTTTTAACCAAAAAATTTTAATAACATGAGTTTTATATTTTCCCCTTTCTTGTTTGGTATTGTATTCATCAAAGAAAGAAATCTCTTAAAAGTAGCTTCTCAAATAAAGGCAATCGTTTGCAAAAATAAATTCAAGTTAAAATATCGATTTTTATTTATTATTTTTTTTTATTGGGCTCAATTTTTCATTCGGTTGATATGTCTAATTTTTCTGAAAAGGATGTTGCATTATTTACAAAAATTTTAACATGATTAAATTTATAGATTGGATGTTGTCTCTGAATTAAGTTAGAACATTTATAAGGCAAAAACATATTCAAGATTTCTGAAGGCTAGACCGTTCGACCGAAAGTTGGTTCGTAATTTGAATAATAAATGTTCACTAAGAAAAGTTTTTAAAATTGCAAATAGGTTTTTTTCTTCAAAAATTTATTGACGTTTTAACCCTTCCGTTCAGGAGCATACGCCGGAAAACAAACCTCATTCCTTCCTTCGGAGCGTATTGTTGCATAGAAATCATTCTTATGCCATTTTAAAATTCAAAATATTAATTATTCAGTGATATCAATTTTATTTCTGTGTAATTTCTTTTCATATTTTAATTAAATATTTTAAAGAATATTTTATAATAATACTTTCTAGTACCTTTGTTACAGGGTTGGTCTTAGAAAACGCGAGGCCCAATCTGAAACTATTTTCTATAATACTTATTTCTAGACAATTTTTACCAGTTATATAAAATAACTTTTGTAAAAAAAAAAAAAACCACTTTTTAAAAGATATTCTAATTAGTGAATTAAAAGTAGATTTAAAAAAATTTTAATTGATTTTTTTAAAATTTTTAAATCATTGTTACTATTCCCCTTTGGCAACTAGCTGGTTTGCCTAGAATTAACATTTGCTTTTCAATTAAATATTTTATGTAACTTTCTCTCTTAATAGATTTTCAAGCAAAATGTTTTTAAGCTTCAAATTTTTATAAACATATCACCGATACTATTATAGAAGCCTTTCCTTATTCTGATCGTTCTTCGATGCCTTTCTCTAATTTTCTATGAGCTCCCGTA
Source organism: Argiope bruennichi (assembly GCF_947563725.1). NCBI lineage: Eukaryota > Metazoa > Arthropoda > Arachnida > Araneae > Araneidae > Argiope > Argiope bruennichi. Next base: position 110,886,739 of record NC_079152.1, on the reverse strand, counting down.
AAATGAAAACTTGAAATTGAAGCCGTAATTGATAAAACTTTAATAAATACATTTTTTAAAAACCAAAAACGTCTTTAAAAAATATATGAGTTCAGAATTAATATCTAATTTGTATTACAGAATATTTACATATTTTATGAATTAAATAAAAACATAATTTAATAATATTTTCTTTGGCCTCGTCATAAAATTTTATTTTTAATTTTGCTTTCTAAAAGATTTAAATGACGTAATATTTTATTTTATTTCAATTAAAAAAGTAATTCTGTAAACGATTATGAAGTCTAAATTTTATACGATCTTTCAGACCTAGGAATCCTATTCAGTAAAATAATCTTGACCATCTAACGTTTCCATCTTTGCGGCAATTCTGACCGAGTTATAAAGCCTTGAATATCCTTATTTTAGGACAATCAAAAATGTAATTATTTTAGATTGATCAATCTTGGGGAAACTCAGGGCACTGATTTTGTATCTTCGAGGCAGTCAATGGAGTTCCGCGTTTTTATAAAACAGTGACATTCAAATTGTCATAATTCACTCAGTTTTGGTCACAAAAGGGCGAACTTTTTTTTTAATATAATATAACAAAATATATATAGAAAAATTATTAAAAGCATGCCCCATATTGAAGTCAACTCAACATGGGAAAATAAACCAAACCTTCATATCTTGGTCATATCAGTAGGAAAAGGCTAATTTGAGGTATTAGGAGCAACAATGTAAATGGTTTCAGTTTCTCTTCAGTAATAAAATACAATGTTGTAAAATAAACTTAAAAACTTTTAAAAAATAAAAAAAAATTATATGGCAAAAATTTTTTCATCATTAAAAAGATAATGTTTTGAATTTTAAGATGCTGTACAAATTGTTTTTCTGCTATAATATTTTCAGAAATCATTGCAAAAACACCAAAATTTCACAAATTTTAATTAACTAAAAATTCAAAAAATCCCACCGAAATTTCAAATTTCCGCACTGAATATATGTGCAAAATTTGGTTGTTATAGATCAAACGATTTTCCCTGTACAGTACCAATAAAAACACACACAAATTTATCTTTATAATTAGTGCAGATTATATGCATTATGTAATTTAAAAATAAATTGTTTTTTTTTCTCATATTCAGTACCGGATGACACTACTCATGTGAAATTAAAAATTAAGTAAATTGACAAGTTAATTTCTAGCAAAATTAAGTATAATACATAGAGAATACAAACGTGTAGTGCAATTTTGAACTGTGTCACTTGAGAGGGTGAATAAAAATTCCATAACAAAACTTCATCTTTACAAACATGAAATGCATTATCTACTAATAATAAAGCGTATTATTAGTAGAGCGATCTCTACTAATAATAAAGATGAATATGTGTTTGCGCGTCTGTATATCTGGGTGTTGACGCTCTATTAATCAAACCGTAAGACATATAGGTATCAAACTTAGTACGCACTTACTATGTTGGACGGATAAAATGTGCACTTCGGAGCAATTTTTTAAAATTTCATATAGAATTTTAATTAATTAAAAATTAAGCAAGTTCTTGATGTTTTTTCCCCTCGATAAAATATTACAGTATAAATGTTATTTTTATATATTCAGAAAAAAAAATTTCCAATGATTGTAATTTTTTGCAGTATAAATATTTTTTTCATATTTAATCAATTTTCTAAAAATATTTTAGGCACATTTTCCAGCAAAAATCTTAAGAATTCTGAGCAAATATTAAGCGTATCAAGAATAATTATACAAAAGCATAAGAATTCTTGATGGACACCAAAGTTATTATTAAATTTGCCAAAAAAAATTTCAGTTTTCGTTTTATTGTGCAAATTATTATTCTGTCCTTTAAAAAAATTATGACTGGCAAAGCTGATCTCAGGAAAGTAAGCAATATAATTATCTAATTCTGCAAAAAAAAAAAAAAAAAAAAAAAAAAAAAAAAAAAAAAAAAACCTGAAAAATTTACATTTAAAATATTTTTAATATGAAGAAAAATGCCAATTTTTGTTTTGCTCTAGGTTAGAAATTAGATTGTATTGTTAAGACTAAAAATATCAAAACGCATCCAAATGGTTAGTGGCGTTGGCAGAAAATAAGAAAAATGCATAGTAAAATGAATAGAATCATAGAAGTCTTCTAATATAATATTTATTATAGACTATCTATCAAAATTTGAAGCTTATTAATAATTTGCTTAAGAAGCTATTAAGACCCAGTTACGTAAAGTATTTAATTGAAAATTTTAGCGGCCATTAACGTTGGCTAGCCAGTTATTCGGTGACTAGTATTAAATAAAATGTTGCTATAGATATAACTCAGCAATAGAATGGAAATCACAAATAGAAATTAACGCTAAATAGAAAATGATTAAAACGTGTTTTTCACACTGATTAATAAACCAAACATACTCGTAAATTTATATATACTTTAAAACATATGCTTTAATTTTTAATTCATGAATGCACATAAGCTAGCCAACAAATGGACAAAAATTTGTATACTATTTGTAATAAGTAAATAGGTCACCATACTATTTATTTCAGTGACTTAACAAAGATTTATGAAAATTCTTTATTTGGTACAAAAAGAAAATTGAAATGCAAGAACATTGTCAAAAATAAATAATTTTTAGGACTTACATAAAAAATAATTGAAAATTCATAGATCATTATTGTCGTTTATTATTAGGGAGCAATTTTTCTTGTTTTTATTTCTTTTTGCGAACTTTTTATATAAATCTGAAATCCGGCTGATTTCAGATCCAATCGATATAACTGCCCAACAATTTAAGCGTCCTTGCTGAATTAATGATCGTAAGTTTTATAATTAATGATTTAATGATCGTATGTTTTATAATTAATGATTTAATGATCGTAATTAATTTCAAGTTGGAAAACTTTCTTTCTACAGATGCTAAAGAAACTGAAACTGTCAAGAGAATCCGTAAATGAATATATAAATTTGAAATGCGTTTTATCTGTTTATCACAAGCCAGAAATTCAAAATTTTCATGGTTTTATTTTTATTTTTAATTTTATTTTATTTCCAAAGGCATTTTTCAATTTCCTCACAAAGCATTCAACTATCATATTTTCATTCAAAAAAGAAATCGGAATGGGATTTTTCCCCCCTTCTGCAAATTATTTCACGAAAAAAACTATATTATTCCAAATGTTCCCATTAATGACATATGGATAAATGTGTCTTGTTAAAATGGTGATTAATAAATAAAAATGTTGATAGAATATCCATATCTACCATAATGGAAAAAAGTTTTAAAAATTAAACAAAAAAAAAAAAAAAAAAAAAAAAAACTTATTTTTGTGAGCATTTGAGCTCGCAAAAGTTAAAATAAAATTCTTAAAAATAACCTTTCAGGATTACAGGAGAATTCGAATTAAGAACAAATATCTTGTTTTTGAATAAATTCAGAGCAGAATAATAATTTCATAAATTCACATTTCCTAGTTAAAAGGCTTTTATTTAAAAAATCCTTTATTCAAATTTTATAGAAAACATCACTTTTATAATGAACCAGAATCCAATGCATAAAATGCTAATTATTTTTTAAAGAAGAAATGCCTTGAAATTTTTATTTTCTGCTCATGAAAAGTTTCGCCACAGATCCATTAGTAGATAGCATGTTAAGTGGACTAGAAGTTAATAATTTCCGTTGCTAAAGAGTTTTAACTTTCCGAATTCTTCTAAATTGTAAATTCTAAAAAAAGATAGAAACAATGATAGACAAAAAACTGGTAACAATAATTGAAACAGAAAAAAAAAAAAAAAGGGAAAAAAAAGCTGATACAAAATTAGTAGTAACATTGAAAACGGCTTTGAGCTTTTTTTTTCAACAGTGAAATATATATTGTTGCAAAATACGTTTAAAATATATTTCAAAAAATTTATTAAATATTGTAAGAAAAATTGTATGATAAACAAATTTGGTATCATTAAAAGGATATATATATATTTTTTAATTTTATAATGCTATAAAAACTATTTTTCTACTGTAAACTTTTAAAAAGTTATCCCGAATAAAACCCAATATTTCGCTTAATTTTTAATTAATTAAAAAAAAAATTTATCACTCTGAAAAGCACATTTTTACCCACCAAACTAAATATTTGCCAAATTTGATTGATACATGTCAAAAAGGCTGGTTTGTAAAGTCAGCACATGTACAAACAGACAGAAGCTTTTTCCTTATGTTTAAATATCAAAATTTAGTCAAAATACCAATACATTTTCTCACTAAACATTCTTGCCACCAGGCTTATGCGTTTTTAGCAAAGACTAATCACTCCCTAGCCCCTTTTTTCAATGAGCTAAGAATGATTTATTGGACGTTTGACTCGTACGGAAATGTCTGGTCCCAATACCCTTCTCGTGCCCCCCCCCTTTTTCCCCTACTAAATAGACAAACTAACTGTAAATTTTATGTTACGAACATACAATACCCTTCGTAAAAAGACTACTAGGATTCTTTTATGTTTGTTAAGGTCCATGGCAAGGCGGAAGAAAAATTAACCCTGTATGCAGGAAATATGAAAGAGACCTTATGAACGTCGCCCAATTGGAAGCAATCGACTAAAGACCGATCCTGCTTAATTCTTGGTCTTATACTCAGGAATGTGTTTGATATTGTCGATATTAAACACCATTTTTATTTACTTTATTGCTGTTGTAATTAAGGAAAAAGAACAATATAAAGATAGATTAAAATGAAACCTAAAATATTATTATACTACGATATTTCGAATTAAAGGTTCGAATCACCTTAATATTTATTTTTTGTATAATTTCTGTGATAAACTTGAAAAGAGAATATAAGTAGTCTATAGAAAATATAAGGATCTTTTTGATCTACCGTCAAAGACATTTATTTCCTTAATCTGTTCTCTCCTAGCAGATAACAAATGGTCAAGATCAATTACATGATGTTATTGATACCGGATAAGATTAATGTATTAATCACTGGAAGGAATAATAGGATTTAACTGAACAAAATTAAAACACAATGCCTGAAAATTTGCCATTGTAGGATGTCCCCTTTCCGAAAACTAAGAGAACTGCTCCACTTCGGGCTCCTTCATGGTTTTTTTCTATCATTTTTCCTGATAGGTTTTCCAATATCCTTCTATTGATAACAATAGTCATAACAATAGTTTTTGATGAATATTTAATTGAATTTTTTATTTCTTAAGATTTGAAGTCTGATTGGAAGAATTTACTTGATAAAATCAAATATCATAAATCCCATTATGGGTTTGAAGGGGTTTATGCATTCCAGCTTATTTTCATCAAATAATCTACAAACAAGTTCATTACATTTTCAGAGAATAAATGTAGATTATTCAAGGAATAGTAGTTGATTAGAAAAGATATGTAGAAATTTATAGAACAATTAAAGGTCCATGCTACACATTCAACATTAATATAACAATATAAGCGCATACCCGGCAGCTGAACATAAATGCTAAATAGAGAATCAGTCAATAAATATTAATTTTGGATTTTAAGAGGAGTCGGTGCATAACTAAGCAGGTATTCCATGTATGACATGGCTAGAGCCGAAGAAGAAATATGAGCTCTAATGTTAGCTAACTATTTAAAAATTAACACCGCGTTCCCCAATGATATAAGTAGACGGTTTTGTTTCACATTGAAAACACATTTACATTATAAGGATGATTATTGCTAGATGTATACTTTGGAAACGAAATCGAAATAATTAGGGATGTACCAGCTGCTTTCGGTGACCAGCTGGTCTGTCCATCATTCATTTAGTATTACTTTAATTATGTCAATTAAAGTATTTGCAATAAATTTAATTTTAGTTAAATTAATGCATGAATTGCAAAAAATAACAAGTTACATATAATTGTAAATTATTATAAAAAATACTGTTTATGAGAATTTTTTTTAATACTTAATTTTAGTTTAATTCTTTTTTAATTCTTAGTTTTTTATGTGAATTACTGTTTTAAGCAAACTATAATATATAAATAATTAACATAACCTTCGAAAAGAATTATCTTGCAGTTGATAGAGGACTTATTTAATGATTGACCTAAGAAGTAAATATATTAAAACTAATAGAAAGTTAATTTTTAAAATTGCTTTTTATTAAATGATAGAAAAAAGCCATAAAAAGCTGGTCAAATAAAAAAATCAACTGTATTTTATTAGGAAAAAAAATGATGATAATCCAGTTATATCTAATTTTTAATTTTATGTTAACCTAAAATAAATGAAATAAAATAAATAAAAAATAAATAATAAAAATGAAAATAATAAAGTAGATTTGAATCTTCATCCAAAATATTATAGAAAGCCAAGATTGTAGATTTTAGCTGTTTAGTTTTATATTATCTTTAAAAAATTAAAATGACAATAATATGCGCATAAAATTGTATTGAATATCACTGCAATGTGCTCATATAGAAGTATAGTTTACTAAACCAATGAAAAATATTTTTGAAAAATACGTTTAAAAGTATTTTGAAAAATACTAAGATCAAAGAAGAAAAATATTGAATGGAATTAAAAAAAAAAAAAAAAAGATAACTGAAAAATTAATTTTTTTAAAATTTAAAATGTTTTTGGTCAATGATATATTTCGAAGTTATAAAGAAAATGCTGGAATTTTGTTAATTTTTTATTAAAATTTTAATTTAATTTTTGAAATAAGATTTCTTAATATTACTATTTAAGAAATAGCTAATTGCCAGCCAAATTTGGAAGCTCTAAGTCCAACAACCTGCCTCGAAAGATGCAATTTATTGATAGCATGCCAGCCTATAAATTTTATTATATTAAAAGTATGAATAATTTTATCTCATATTTTTTAACAAAGAAAAATCATTCAGCTTTGATTGAAAAATGAAAATGATTTGTCTTTCATTTACAATATTGCTGAAAATCAAAATTTAAAAATTTGTTAAAATAAAGAATATTATAAGATTTTATAATTAAAAAGATATATGTCTAAATATACTTTTATTTTAAAGATGAATTAAAATCTTTTTTTAATTTGGAAACATTTTCGAAAGTTATTGCAGAAAAACTTCAAATTTTTTCGCTGTTTTTAAATAATAAAAATTAAAAAATTGCTCTACCAAACATTACACTTTCCTACAAATTTATTCTTCTCTGCATACACACGCGCACGTTCTCCTTTATTAAAAAAAAAATTTGTATTTAGTAAAAAATTTATATATATATTATATGGAGAGTCCTTGCAGCCAAATGTTATTTCGAATCGCAATAACATAAAAGCATTTATTTATTCAAATTTCGCATGAAAATATTTCTATTATTATCGACTGTTGGAGACGTTTTCTTTCAAATGAAAAATAATTATACAATAATAAAATAAATAATAAATAGATACATTTATATTTTTAATAAGTTATTTAATAAATAATAATTTTTAACAAATGACTTAAAAAATTCTTAATAAATAAATACATTTTAATAATAATAAAGAATTTATTTACATCAAAATCAATTTAAAATAAAAAAATTATCAGATGAATTTCTGAAAGAGTGTAAAAGAAACGAGTGAAGTGTCAGAAAGAGTAAAAGAAACGAATCAGTTTGACGATTCCAAGTTTTGGCGGAATAAAATAAAAAACAAAATCGCGTAATAGGAAATGAAAAAGATTGGTATAATTCGCCACAAATGTGCTTATTTGCCAAATCTTATAACCCCTGTTATAGCTAATCCTGCAATTGGGATAGTTCTTGTTAGCGTCTATAGATGGCCGTAGACTGCTGGCGCCGTCTACAGGCACTAATTGGAACCTAGCTTGATCCTCCAATACGTCCTCCGGTTAACTCTACCCAACAAGCATTCGGCGATATAATTTACAATATTTCACTTCAGTTTGAAAATCAATTTGGTTTAATTGTTGAAAGACATATTAATTTCAAAGTGGAGAAAAAGCTACAATTTTACAATTAAAATTACTACAATCAAATTGTAATAATGATCAATTTTTGATTTATATGGTTTTATAAACAATATTCGACTATAGTATACTCTCATTTCTTTGTTTTACAGAAGCAACAATTTATGAAAAAAAAAGTTATGTGTAATTCATTACTTTTTAGTGTCATAATATTTTTTTGGAAATAAATCTTTTATAAATTAATTTAAAAACTGATATAGAAATTTTAGTTTATTTTCAAATGAAAAGTTTTTTGATGCCATACTTATTTTAATATCGATACAGTTACGATATCATTGTTTGTTTTCATTTCAGGGATTTTTATTTGTCCACCTTGAATGAAAAAAAGAACGGAGGAAGGAAGGTAGACGGTTGTGTTTTTCCGGCTCTCCTTTCTGTATTAATTTTTGGTGCGTGGAAGGAAGGCAGCTAGAAGTAAAGGCTGTGCATGTTCGTGTGTTTGTTTTTGCCATTAGTTTGTTCACAGTTTTTGCTTTTTGTTTTCTCTTAAAATATTGTTATGGCGTTTCTGTTGGGGGTGTTTCCCTAGTTTGTTTTTCAGTTTTTGAGTTGACTTCAGCTGAAGTTTTCTCTTTATTTTTGGGGTGCCAAGGTGGCTGGCACTGGATTCTTTAAAATCAAGGTAGGATTTTTCTAGTTTTTCCTTTTAATTGTTTTCGGTTTCTGCTAGTTTGATTCTGGCTGCATCGTATTAGATTCTTCGTCAGTAATGACGAAGAGGAAACCAGAAGACTTTGAGTCAGAGGGGAAATATAAGGATAGGAAAATAAATTATATCCTTACAAATGAGTTCTCGGAGAGAGACAAAGCCAACATTGCAATTCAAAGGGGTTGCCCCAAAATAAAATTGTGCATTGATAGTAACAATGGCCCGTCGCCATGGATTAAACCCAAATCAATCAATGACACGTTCGGACCACTGACCCACAAAGAAGACACCTTTTCCCTAAACAAATACAAAAAATTGGTTCTAGTTACTCGGCACTTTAGCTCAGTGGAGAAAGTAACTGATTTTGTAAAGAGTGTTCCGGAAGCAAGGATTCGTATCATTGATACGAATATTGTAACAAAATACATCATCCGTGATGTTGACACGGATTACAGCATAGTGGAAATTAATGAAGAACTCGCTTCACAGGATATTATCGCAACAAAAATAGTTAGATTTAAAAAGAAGGGGACGGCAGAACCTATCCCAATTGTTCTTATTGAAGAAATTGGGAAAACAAATCGATCTGAAATAAAGATCGGCAGACTTATCTTCAAAGTGTCCAAATTTATTGAAAACCCTAAGGTTTGTTATAAATGCTTAAGATTCGGTCATACACAACTCCGGTGTCAACAAGATAAGAGGTGTAAAAATTGTGGGGGCTCACATGCCGAGGACTGTAAGTTACCCACTAAATGTTTTAGATGCGAAGAGAATCACGATGCGCTCGACAAAAAATGTAGTTTTTACAATCTAGAAAAAGAGATTATAAACCTGGTCAGAGAAAAAGACATATCATTTCAGGAAGCAAGGAGGATAGCGAAATCGCAATCTTTTGCACAAAAGGTTAAGGGCGATCTGCCGGTCCAGTGTACCGAAATCCCCCAAAAACAAATAACGGACCTCTACTCGGCGTTACAGAACTTAACTAAACTAATTTCTGCTCTACTACCCCAAGGGAATGAACTCGTAAAACTCCAAGAAGTCAACAGACAGTGCATTGCACGTATTGGGGAAACTCAGGGAAATTTAGAGAAACAAGTTGAAGAGAATTTTACTCTCCGGAAACAAATCGAGACTCAAAGGGCAACGATTGACTCGCTACAATCTAAAATTGCCCTTCTGGAATCCAATCTGGAATATAGTCACGTTCTGAGCCCAGGCGTTGTGCACGATCAACGGTCCCTCGCTGAAATAAATCATTTCAGTGTTGCGGAGGATTTCTCGGGTATCGGATAATTAAGGGGAAAAATTGAAAGTTTTTACTTTTTATTATAATCTTTATTAATTTTTTTCTTATTTATTTTTTTCCATGAGGTTTATTCAGTGGAATGTTAGGGGGATCAAAAATAAGATCCCTTGGCTGCAGGCCCCCCCTTTTTCGGCGGCCCAGTGTTTAATTTTGCAGGAAACATGGCTCAATGAGTCTGCATCCTTTTCTCTTAAAAACAAAAAAATCTTTCGAGCTGAAAGACAAAATTCTACTAGAGGTGGATTGTTAATTGCAGTAGAACAGAATATCCCTGCCCAGATTTTGTCACACTCACTTCCTCCGTCAACAGTGGAGGTCTTAGCGGTTAAAATATGGATTGGACCAAATTCAGAATTCCCACTAACGGTTATCAATATTTACTCTCCTGGAGGTAAATTTGATGACAACTGGTTGGAATCCTTGTACTCGCAAATCTCTTCTCCTTTCGTTTTACTGGGGGATTTTAATATACACCATCCAGCACTTGGGAGCGATCATTTATCTTCCGATGCAAACCGGGTCCTGGATTGGATTAGCACAAAACATATGTGCTTGCTTAACACGAAACAATATACCAGATACCAGGGGACTCAAGCCCCTTCGTTATTAGATTTGTCCATCTGCTCCGCAGATATAATTAATAAGATTAATATTGAGATCTCGCATGATATGTATGACAGCGATCACTGTCCCATTTTTATTTCCTTTTGCAATTTAGATGCAAAGTCTATCTATACTCGAAAATACATCAATTGGGGCCAATTCTCAAAGAAGGTCAATGCTCTTCTTCAAGGTAATGGGGATGTCTCTTCCCTTGATAGACTTACCAATATCTTCCAGGTAAGCGCAAACTCATCATCGTACTCGTTTTCTAAATCAACACACTCGCACTGTCCTTGGTGGGACGCTAGATGTAACTACCTTAAGGCCCTCAAAAGGAAATTGTTAAGAAAGGCGAAATCATATCCCTCCATCTTAAACTGGACGGCATATAAAGAAATGGCGGCAGCTCTCAGAAAATATGTTAAGTGTAAAAAACGCAGCTTTTGGGAGAAAACTTGTCAGGAGGTAGCTTCTTCCCATCAGGCTTTTAGCATCGTTAAAGCCCTACTAAACAAAGATGAGTCTCCCTGTGAATCCAATCTTGTTCTCTCTTCGGGTACTACTCTGATAGCGCCGACTGCTCAAGCAAATGCAATTGCAGCTAACTTAATTAAGAGAGCACCAAATGTGCGTATTCCTTTAGATTTCTCAGTAGATGATCCAGAAAATTTTGATGAAATGAGTTTGAACCGTCCGTTTTCCTATAGAGAATTCCAAAACGCATTAAAAAGAACGAAAAACAAATCCCCTGGCATGGACAAGATAAATAAGAAAATGTTGTCTTGTCTTTCCGATGAAAATAAATTTAAAATTCTCGATTTATTCAATAACTTATGGGCGAACACGATTGTTCCAGAAAGCTGGAGAATAGCAAAGATTATTCCTATTTTAAAACCCAAGAAAAATGCAGCAGAGATCACATCCTACAGACCCATCGCGTTAACATCAGTATTGGGAAAGATTTTTGAACGGATTATTCTGGACAGGCTTTTGCGGTATTATTTGGAAAAAAGATTTTTCTCTCCTTTTCATGCTGGTTTCCTCCCGTACAAAGGCTGTGACAGTCTCTCTGCAGCCCTACTCAATAAAATTTTAACAGCCAGAGCTAATAAGAAACTTGTGTATGGTATGTCTTTTGATCTAAAGTCTGCGTATGACAACGTATGGCATGACGGCTTGATGCTAAAAATTTTACAATCGGGGATTAAGGGTAATATTGCCCTGTGGATCTCACAATTCTTACATGAAAGGAAAGCATTTGTTTCATGGAGAGGAGTGTCTTCCTCACTTTTTAAGCACGAAAGGGGCGTTCCGCAAGGAAGTGTTCTTTCTCCGTTGCTCTTCACAATTTTTATGAATGACATATATAGCATTTTACCCAATGATGTTTTTTGCTTTATATATGCAGATGACGTTTTTATTTTAGTTGAAGAAAACAATATCGAAGCGATCAAAAATAAGATGCGGTTCTGTGTTACTAAACTGGAAAGCTGGTGCGACGAATGGCATATGGATATTGCTCCCCAGAAAAGTAATATTATAAACCTCTCATCTCGTAAATCGCCAGTGGGGTTTGGAGTCCTTTTTCACGGCTGTAGTATCCCTTGGTCTTATAACGTTCGCTATCTAGGCATTCAGTTTGCTTCAACCTTGTCTTTCCATTCACATATCGACCAGATCAGAACTAAAGCCTTTAAAAAGTTAAATGTGATCAAAAGTTTGGCTGCTCCCAGATGGGGTGCAAACGCATCTAATTTGATAAAGATTTGCAATGCGTGCATTACACAATCCATGGAATTTGGAGCACATACGGTTGGCATGACAAATAAAGCTGGTTTTGCAGCTTTACAAACGATACAAAACAACATCCTTCGTTTTGCTCTTGGACTCCCACGGTGGACACCTATCCCAATTTTATTTAAAATATCAAATGAAATAAATATGAGACTTAGGTTTGAAAAGAAAAACGTGTTATTCTTTGTTAATCAGTTTTCAGCCCGCGAATACACTGAAGTTTCGAGATCAATTTCCGAGGTGAAGTCTGTAATCTCTAACCGCATTTTCCAAAGACTTCCCTGCGCAGGCACTTTAGAAGAATATTGCCATCAAAAAAACCTGTCCCTGGACCAAATAATCCCGATTATGGTCCCGGTTAGTTGGGATGATTGTGAGCATTTTACCATTAAAACCCATGACTTCGGCTTCCAACAAAAGAGCTTGGATTCGACTACAATTAAACGTTTGTTCACCGAGTTCAAATCACAGCTACCCCCAAATCAAATTATACTGGCCACAGACGCATCCAAGAATGAGAATTCTACTGCGGTGGCGGCTATAAACTGCTCCTCGAAGGAAGTCATTAAGGGAACGGTTCACAACATTAACTCTGTGTTTTCAGGGGAGGGTTTTGCCATAGCTCTGGCTGTAATGAACTTTGTCAAAGAACATAAAGATTATATTTTATTGACTGACAGTTTATCTAATTTGACAGCCCTGAGATGCCTAAATTTCCATTCTCCCAAAAGTGCCCTTTTTGTGGCCCGCGTTATATTTGATGCCTTAAAGACATGTTCCTCGTTAGAACTGATATACACTCCTGCCCACGTGGGAATTGCAGAAAATGAACGGGCTGATGATTTAGCTAAGCAAGCTTTAACTTCTTCAAATATTTGTGACTGGATCTCGCCCGAAGACACTTGTTCAGTTTACACTAAAATCATACGACATAAACAAGATTTAGAATGGGAAAATTCTAAATACTATGAAAAATACAAATGGCTTGTTTCTTTCAATCTTAAAAAAATTAATTTATCTAGACGTAATGAGGTTTTAATATTACGATTAATATCTAGGACTCTTCCAGTAAATGCAGTTCTTCATAAATGTAGGCTCATTGAATCACCAAATTGTGCCCATTGCCAGATTCCAGAAACTTGTGAACATTTTGTTCTTTCTTGCAGTAGATACGAGTCAGCGAGAAATTCTCTCCGTGCTAAGTTGGGTTGTGTTCCACTCTCTTTTGACTGGATTTGTGATTTCTCCGTACAGGGTCGTGATAAAGTGAAGGCTATGTTGGCTTTCCTTGTGGCTTCTGACAGATTTTAAAAAAATTTTTGTGATATTCGAGTTTTGATTTTTGTGAACCCGGCACAAGCTAAGAATCCGTTCAGGAGCATACGCCGGAAAACAAACCTCATTCCTTCCTTCCTTTGTCCACCTTCATCATACATAATTACTTTTGACAATTACGGAGATATATTATAGTGCAGAGAATTTAACTGCATGTTCTGCATAAAATTTGTAGTTTGAGAGTAAAGCTATACTTGAAATTGTTAACCTCCGAGGTTCAAGAAATGCAGTTTAATCTTTGACCATATTTTCTGTTATTTAAAGATATTTTGCAGTTTTGTTGACATTCTTGAATCTCACGAGTTGTTTAATCACATACATCTTGTGATAAGAAGTTCTTGCAATGGAATTATTTCTTAGTTAATAAAGTGAATCACTTTAATTTAGTCTTACTTGTAATTTTTTAAGCGCAATATATTTCATTGACTCAGTAAAAATGTGTTGCCAAGATGTAGAAAAACGTAAGTGACTATTATTTATTGTATTTATTTGAAAAATTTCTATTAAATAAATATAAATTCATTTATATTTATTAAAAAAATTTATTTTTCAATAAATTTATTTAAAACTTTCCCGCTTTATTTGAAAGAATAAATTTGAAAAATTTTATCCTTTCACAATGTATTTATTTGAAAAATTTCCCCGCTTTTAAAATAATATAGAATATTGTAGTGAGAAGTATGTGCAGTATTTTTTTAACTAAGTGCTGGCTCTTATCATTGAGCAAGGAAAATTTTTGCATCGTTTTCTTTTAATTGAATTGATTTTTATTTTAATGATTTTTTTTAAAATAAAAGTTTTTACAGCAATGGGATATGTTAAAGGAAATATCAGTTTGTAATGGCCCATTCTACAATGATTCTCTCAAATGAGAATATTCTTGATGTTTCATTCATGAATACATCTGCTTTTAGATTTTTTTAAAGCTTTAATTTACATATTCAGTGCCACATAGTTATAACCTTGACTTTGGAATTAAAAACTGTGAATATGTGACTTAATTTTTCAAAACTTCTGCTGTGTAAACTGGCCTGATGCATGTTAAACCCATTGAATTCAATAATCTCCTTCTATATTACGAAACTTTGGATTTGAATTTTCTCATCTAAACCGAAATTTTGAGGGATTTTTTTTATTTTTTAATGGGCATTAGTTTAACTAAATTAATTCACACCTTCAGTGATTCTGGAAAATCGACTGAGATTGATTTTCCTGGTCTTTTCATCTCCTTTTTGTATAATTTTAGATGGTGGGAAGGGGGAGGGATTCAAAAACTTTTTAAAAATTCCTGTTAGCATAATTGTTTTATTCATGATAGGTAATAAAAATTATAATTAGTTGTTTTAAATATTATAAAATTGCATTAAAATTAAAATTATTAATTTTATATTAGTATTTGTTAATAATTTTTTTCCCTTTTTTCTACAGCATCCTACAGGTTCACAGTGTTATTTTTCAATTGTCTTTTGACATTTGGATCATATTATTGCTTTGATATGCCAAGTGTCATGCAAGATCAAATGGAAAAGGTTTGTGTTAAATTTTTTTGTGACTTTTATTTTATTTTATGTGTACAGTAAAAATGTTAAATGCATAAAAAAATTTTTTACTCTAGGTTTTTTTTTTTATTTGAAATTTTATTTTTTGTTGAAATCTGGTGAGTTAAATAATTTATATGTAACTATTATCATTTAATTATTTGTAGGATTATCACTGTGGTAACAACACAGGTAATTCAACATGCTGCTCTGACTGTTTAGGAATGTCACCAAAAGAATACAATTTATTGTATGCTGTATATTCATGGACGTAAGTTATTTTAATAATCTTGATATTGTTATTTATGTATGATGTCTTTAATGGAAATTAAATTTTCTAAATCTGTCTGAATGATTTTTACTTCACTAAGCAGTTCAAGTTCATTCATTCATTAACTTTAGTTTAAAAAATTTCTCAAGCAAAGTAGTAAACACTTTATTGAATTAATATGATATAATTCAAGGCAATTAGTAGTCATCCTCGATTGATTATAAATTTGAACTTTAAAATATTAATTATTGTGAAAAATGTATGCATTGTGTCACATGTGTCAAATAAAACAGAAATGCTGATCTGCCGCCAAGAAAAACACTGGGGTATTATGTGAAGAGAAAATAGTTATTCACAACTGAGCTATGAATGTAAAATGAGTCTTCAAATTCTTAAGATTATTATTACAATTGTTAATGTTTACAATTCAGATATTTTAACTTTTTAATTGTTTTCTTATGTATATGTGAATGTAATTAATATATCATTAAAAATACCAGATGGCAATATATTGATAAAACTGTAAAACTTTTTTTATACAGTAGGGGAAAAAAAAGGCAGGAAATATGGTGGAAATAATATGCATATTTAAAATTTTAGCAAGATGCTTTAGATGAGAACTTATATTAGATGAAAAGTGCATATCAACTGTCCACAACTGATTCGGTTGAAAGAGAGCAAGTTTTGTTGAAAATGTATTATTTTGATGATGGCAACATTATTTATAAAATATCTTTTAGTTGTCTTGTTTAGTTGATGACAACTTGTTGAGTTCTAAATTGTAATAATTAGGTTAAATATATTTCTCTTGAGAAATTATTTTATTTATTAAAATTTAGAAAGCACAAAGGGGATGATGATTTTCCATAAGCAGCTTTAATAAGTTTACAGATTTGATAGTGTTTTGTTGAGAATGCATAAAACAAATTTGGGATTGCTATCATCTAGTAGTAATTCTAAAAACTAGATGAATTTAAGATAATATATATACCCCCCCCCCAAGACACTGATTTATGCCTGGCTTAAAGATATAAAATCTACCATTAAAAAGATGTTTGTAATCTCTTTCAGAGAATGAGATGAATTGATATTGGTAGCTGATCAAGCTTACAAAGCTAGCCATTGAAATATGTTCAAAGAAATTCAATTTCAATTCAAGTCCAATTCAAAGAAAAAGATGCATTTGTATTGTCATTAGGAAATAAAGTATGGATTTATGATATCACAAATACAAATACTTCTCTTACATTCCATTAAAAATGATTTATAATATGTAATGTATTATTTTATAACTTTAATTAAATTTTATTATCTTTTGTGAAATTATCTTTTAATAAAAAAATATAGGAACTATGATAAATTTATTACAAAATGACTGTTATATAGCTAAATAGGATTTGCTGAAAAGTTGACTAAATATTGAATGAAATCTATTACTAGGTTTACAACTATAAATTACAAATATATTAGTAGATTTTGATGTTATCTATTACTTCTGTTACATTTATTAATTTAAAAATTTGTGATTATTTAGGTTTACAACCTGAAGTAAAACTTAATACATGAATACATGATTCTATTTTCAATTTGGAATTCATTCTTTTTATTTGAAATTTATTTTGTGTCATTTTTTTAATCTTATCTAAGTTTTTACTTTGTTCTAATTTTCCTTTCGCAACTTTACTTATCTCTACCTGATATATTTTCTGTTCTGATTTATTGCAAATCTTTTATCTGAATGTAAATTTTCTTTGAAAGTTGCATAATTTTTAATCATTCATTATTAAAAAATAAGATAGAGCCATTTTTGCTTTGAATGCAATATCAAGTTTTTATTGCTGATAAAATGCTTAGTCTTACAAAATATTATACTAAATAAATGGCATAATTTATCTTTTAGTTGAAGTGTTTTCAACTATCAAAGATGTAAAAAGTATGGAAAAAGAGAAAAATCTTTTTCATCAGCAAGGAAAAGAAATTTCATCTTATGATATCATGAATATAGTGCTGACTGTAATTCGGAATTCTAGCAGTTCAGTATTTTCAGAAGGGCAAGTAAGGGATTATGGGAAGGGAAAGCAAATGACTGCATGTTGATCTTGGTACAAATAATAAGCTGCTGTTCATATATTAAATCATATTTGTTGTATGCATCAATTATATTTTTTGTAGGTTGTTTGTAGTATTTGTTATATGTACTATTATTTTCTGTGTAAGTTCGTACATTTAGTCCAATAAACATAGGTTTTATTATTAAAATGAGCTTTAATGAACTTCCTCTATTTTGCCATTTCTGTTAATCCGACACCTTTTTGATCTGACATTTGCCGATTTTTTGACGTCCTATATGGGCTTTTGCTGTACAAATTGTAAACAGTTAAATGTTAAAGCTAACCATTCATTCAAAAACATCATCAAGTCAAAATAATTTTTAATCAAAGTGAAGGAATTTGAAGAAAATATGTACGCTGCAAATTTCACTTACACTGTGTTATGAATTATACTTATATGGGGTATCCAGATAGGAAATCTTATTATTTTTTGCATTATATATATATATATATGTATACATGCATGTCTGTTATCTTAGTGTTTTTGCTTTATTGATTGTTTTAAAATAAAATTTTACTATCATGATGTAATTGTTTATATTCTATCAAAAATATCGAAGAACCTCAAATAGTTGAATGCTAATTGTTTGTTTATTTTAGAAGAATGCAATCTCACTTCCCTGGAAATTAGAATTGTTTTCATTAAATACAGAGATTTATTCCATTGATTCTTTTAATTTGGATTCGCCTTATTATTTTTGCATATGCTTGTTTTAATAAATTTCCTTTTCTAATGTTCATGACTTTGTACCTAAACCTATTCTAAATTATGAGCTTTTGTATTGAAGCTTAGATGCTCTTGTACTATGAGGCACATATTATATTGATTCTAAAAGATTATTCCATTTGTTGGGTATGAAGCTAAAATCTCCAAATTCTTAGCAATAATTTTCCAATACTCAAAAGCATCCTTCAAAAGAAATAATATCCTTGGTAATAATCTTATCAATATGTTGTTAATGTGAATAATTTAATTTTCTTTTTTTATATTATTTATCAAAATGCATTCTTGAATAAAGTTGTTCATAAACAAAAAGTAATATATTATGAGAAATGTCGCATTTTATGAATGAAATATTATTTGCATCCTACTTTAATTTCAGATGAACATATTTTGTGTTTGTGCTAAAAAATATTTAAAAAATATTTTTTGATATACTGCAGTTATTTTATCCTTTTCCTTTAGAAATGCTTTTGTTGTAATTGGAGCTGGCTTTCTTATTGATAAATATGGCAATCAAGGTAAGTATGTTATCTTCTTTAAATTTAAATCTACAAATTTTTAATCTTCTAAATTCAGGTATTCATATTTAGTTTATTACTACTTTTAGAAAAATCTGATTGGAATTCTTATGTGTTTTTATAAAATTTTATTCAATATAATATAAAATAAAGGATCCTATTCATTTATTTGTCTAATAAATGAAATTTCTTAGCTTTATAAGAAAATGCATTTTAAATCATAGATAATGAAATAAATCAATTTTCTTTTCAAGATATGCTTCTTAATTTTCATAGAATTAGAGTAACATTTTGTTAATTAGATTGGATTCTTTTATTGTTTTTCCTAAGAACTGTATAAACTTTTATATAAATATTTTTAAGAATCACACCGAAACACTAATATTGTCCAGAGATTTATGATAAAATATAACATCTAGCCTATATTTATAAAAGAAGCATTTGTGTGTATGTATCTGTGGTATTCAAGTATAAATGTAACATACAGGAGTTTTAATGTTAACATAATACATCTTGTAGCCTGATTTTTAGTATTTATTCTATAATATTTTGTGTTTTGTACGACTTTTTTTTTTATTTCTATTAACCATAGTATTGTTTCTAATTATACTATGCAAAGAATCAGTATACCAGTAAAGTGAACCAACAATTGTCATTCTGAAAAATTTTAAATGACAACTGTTGCTCTCTAACATAATTAATACTCTAACATAATTTACTGAATTTAGAGAAATTTTCACTTCTCCACTTTTTTCCTAAAACTTTTAGGATTACACTTAAAATTCATGCTTCTGACATTCTAATTCAGTTACCTTTAAAAAATTTATGGATGATTTTTTGAACGTTTCTCTCTAATTTAAAGCAAAAATAATAAATACCTTTTTTTTTAATTGAATTTTAAGATTTTCTTTGTTGATCCATTGTAGAAAAAAGATTCTTTTTTTAATTTAACAAGGAATCAAATTAGAAAATTAAAAATCACAAAAATTATTTAAAATTCTGGTATTGAAGTGGGCAGTCTAATTTCATTTTCTCTCTTTTTTTAGCATGTCATCATTTTTTTATTATTTGTTTTAATATTTATCATTTGTTGTTTACGAGGTGTTCTCATATTCAGGAAAGTGTTGAATCATAATTATTTTCCTTATTTCATTTTTTGTTATTGTGGTTTCAGTTTCCATGGCATTCAACATATCACAGTAAATAAATAAATAACATTTTATTATTTTGTTATGAAAAGTGTTTATCTACATGGCGATAAATCTGGATGTTTCTTTAAAATGATATATGAAATAGAATTTTAAAAGATCTATTTTCTAAATAAGCCTAGTATTTCCCATTGTAAGAAAGTTCCAGTTAAATATTACCATGTTTGGCCAGATGTTGAGAATTAAATGATTTAGCAATTTTATAGATAAATATATATTTTTGAGGATAATTTTATTTAGATAATTAGATAAAATGATTTTTTTTTTAAATTGATATTTTCTGTTAGTTGGAGCCCTCTTCTTTTCATCTCTGTGTGTTATTGGGTCTTGTGTTTTTGCACTTGGTACCCATTACAGAGGGACAGCATATATGATTCCTCTGATGCTTGTTGGAAGACTTGTTTTTGGTGCTGGCAATGGATCATTGACTAGTAAGTTTATATCATTTTAATTTAGTTCATAATTTTTAATCTCATCTCCACTGTTTTGTCAATATATGTAAATTTTTAAAATTTATTTAAGCATATTTATTACTTTTTTTTCCTTTTGTGTAATCTTTCTTGTTTATCATTTTTGTTCAATATTGTAATGAACCATTTATCAGTTAACCAGCAATTTTAACTATAAACGATTGATGATAAACTGATAAAATTGCTTTCAACTTTTCAAATGTTATTGATCAAAGTAGCTAATTGTTTACTCTTTGAATTATTTAAACTTGAAAATGTGCTAGGATTGAATTATGTGCTCATATTTTTTTTATTTGCTCAACAGCAATCAAAGTTATGTTCAGTATCACAATCATGTAATGTTGCAGTAAAATGCAATTGATTGCTATTTGCTTGGGGTAAAAATTTAGGTTTGGGGCTAACTATTAATATTTTCCAATCCAAATTATTATTTGTTAGTAACAAAAGGAAGGGGGGAGATTCTTTATATTTAAAATTTTCATCCTGATTAATTAATTTCACTCATATTAATTGATTATAATAATTCATTTGTATTTAAATAATGCTAGCAACTAGTAATAGGTAATTTACATGTAAATGCAATAAGAGTACAAATGTAGATATCTTTTTACTATTAAAAGCAACTTACTGCCCTCATCAAATCAGAAATGGCTCGTGGAATATTACCGTCTCATTAGCTAATTTAAACTCAGTGGCGTGACATCCCATGTGGCCCAAGGCCTACAGTATCCATATCTGCTTTTTTGACCGTGGACCCTGGAGTACAAGGCATATTGTCCCGGTTAGGTGGTCAGCCTAAAGCAGAACCCCCATTGTTTAGTTCCCAAGCATGCTTGGTCCTCAGTTTATTGACCCACTGAAAGGATGAAAGGCTGATTGTCTCATAATATATGTATTGAAACACTGATACCAACTTCAGATTTTTTTTTTTTTTTTTTTCTTCTTTTAAGTTGTACAGAACAGAATAACTTCTTTTTGGTTTGCTGGGAAAGAATTAGCGATGGCATTTGGTATCACTCTAGCATTTTCGAGATTGGGGAGTGTTCTTAATTTCATTTTCACTGGCCAATTAACTGATGCAGTTGGTATAAAATATACATTATGGATAGGTAAGTAATTTAGTTTTTTGTATTTACATTTTAATTTATTTGCCGCTTTTATTTTTTTTCCTTTGTGTCTTGATTGTTAGTCTTTCAGGATTGCTAATTGGTATAATGTAAAATGATAATCATTATTTGGTATTGAAAATTAGATGTATTTTATATATTTGGATAATTTTTGTATATTCAGTAGGAAGAATAATCAAAATTGTATGAAAAAAATGTATTAAAAATAATTAGTTTTTCAAAGTTAAGTCACTTATATTTTTTTGTCAGAATGCTATTGTTATATCATTAAGTATTTGCAGGGATGTGAATCCTCTGCATATCCATTGTTTTCCACCTTTTTTTTTTTCGTTTTTTGGTTGGGTGGGAGGTCCCTCATCTTTTTTCTACTTTTTATAACAAAAAAAAATCTACAATTTTTCAGTAGGGGATTTTTCCTACAAAATCTATTTATGATGGAAGCGTTGCAAGACTTTCCATTTTAGTTCTAAAGTCATGATTGAAAGTAGTAAAGAAATTCAAAGAAAAAAAATTTGTATTGGAAGCATATGTTGAATGTTTATGAACATTGCAGATGAAGATGCTCTAGTATAATTTGCTGTTGCAATCTGATTCTTCCACAGATCCATCCACAGCATCTTCTTCATCAGAAGTTTTCTCTTTCTTTGACATTAACGAAAGATGTTTCTGATTTGGCTATTAATGCCATTAGTGCTGCAGAAAGGGTTGTCTATGACTTGGAAGTACACATGTATCCTGCTTCCAGTTTACAGCAACCACAGCAGAAGAAGCCAGTGGATAGAAGTTGAAAATTCTGTACAATTTCCACTAGTGTCAAAAAAAAGGCATTTGCCATGCTCATCTATTTTTATGAACCAAAGATGGTTTGCATTTTAGTATCATAAACTTGGTCATCACTTCTGAAACAAATAGACTAAATGCCGTTCAAGCAATGAAATATAAGTTTATATCACAAAATAAATCTTCAGTTCAATTGTATGAAAAGAACTATCTTAAAGATTAAGTTAGTAGAAGTCTTTGTAAGAGCATGAATCCACTAACAAGGAGCTACAGAGCAAAATGTCTCAGCAAAAAAAAAAAAAAGTTTGTGACAGTCTAGTCTAAAGAAATTAGACTAGATTGTCACAAACTAAAGAAATTAGTTTTAAACGAAAGTGCAAAGAAAATATTTGGCAATGTTACCAAATTACAGAAAATTATTCATTTGAAAAAAATGAGGTACCATGGTCTCAAACATTTCTTTCACATTTGAATCTTGCATATAAGTAAGCTGCTTGTTCTACCAATGTGACTAATGCACAAAAGTAAACTATCGAAAACTGATTGAGTCGTTTCAATGAATCAGGAGGGGGGGGGATGTAAGAAACAGAAAAAAATTGCTGTGTGCCCGAAATAAGTTGCAAAGGTTCGTTGAATATTAAAGAAATGTTTACTAAAATATGCTGCAAAGATATATTTTCAATAAAACGCTTACTTTTCCTTCATATTTGTTGTCTTATATACATTTAAATTTTCTTAGACAATATACATCTTAAAGTGTCTTTGTGAAAATCGTATGCTTTTGATTTCTTTTACATTTACAAATATTTTGAAATGAATAGTAAAGTCAGTTGGGCTTTAGTTTTGATAATTTTTTCTGTATGTCGGCTATTAATTCGTACTTTTTGAATGTTGTTTTTTCTCATGTTGTTTCATGTCACTTTTTTGGATTTTTTTTCTTTTTCTTTTGTGCCAATGATTTCCCTGTATTTGAGGGAAGTATCACTTCCTGTATTCCCTGTACATTCCCTGTATTATTCCTGTTAGTCATTAAATAAAAATATCAAGCATTAAATAATTTTTGTAAATTATGAAGCATTTTCAGAATTAAAAAAATGCCGTTGTTTGGTTTTCTGAAAAGAAAACTTAATTATGTAATAACGTAAACCATTATATTGATTTTCAGTTTATAGTATAATAATTAATATATGCAACATTTAGAATGTTGTGCAATATCATGTAAGATTGTTAATTATTTTTGTGCTTCTTCTTTTTCTTCTGAATTTAAAGCTGAAATTTTAATGAAATATCCTCTTTTTTATTAACTTTTCTAATATAATTGAGTTTTTATTTGTTAGCTACATCAAAGCTAAGTTAATTAGGCCTTCAATATTGTAATTTAGTGTTTTATATGTCAATTATTATGTATATCTGTAATTTTTTTTATTAAATTTTTAGATTTTTATAAACATATCTAATAAAACAAATACTTCTTGGCAGCAAATCTAGAACAACATAACAGAATTAAAAATCTTGAACAACAAATATTTTAATTGGAAAGCTATATACTTTATACAAGTCATAAATATTTTTTTCAATGTTTATTTTTCTAAAATTGTTTTATAAGGGATTTACTTACGAATTTTCTTTTTCATTATACTGCATAGGATTTTTGAAAATTCTGAAATAAAAACTACATGGATTAGAAGTAATTTTTGAATGAATAAACTGAACTGTTCTCTTCATTTTCATGTGGAATTTATTTTTAAGGCTCAATGGTATGCAGATCAGAATGTTTTGGTTTTTTAAAAAATCCACCACAAAAAAGAATTTTTGAATTTCTTTTTATAATTTTCCATATATTCTACTTTTTCTATAAACTAAAATATCTTCTTTATCAATTTATTATCAGGTGCTGGTCTCTGTGGACTGGGGTTTATTTCAGCTTTAATAGTTGGGCTCTTGGATGTTCATGGGTTTAAAAAACTGGGCATGTTGGATGCCATTAATACTCAATCTAAATTAGTGGTAAGAAAAACTTGAATCATCATCATATTTATTATATTAATCCAACACACACACACATGCAGTTTTGCAGATGTGTGGCTGAAAAGATGAAACTTTAACAATAAAATTTAATTTATTTCACCACCTGATGCTATCATTTTGTACATGGGGGGGGATAAATTATAAAGAGATGCATCTGTTTATATTGTAATGCAAGAGCAGAATGCCAGAAAATTTTTCCTTTAGTGATCTTACTAAGAAATTCTGATTGGGGATTTTTTTTTTTTTTTTTTTTGACATGTATTGACTGAGGAAAAGGAATCTTAGATATTTTTGAAAAGAAATATGTTGGTATTATGAATTTGTATCCCTTTGCTCAGAGCATGAGAAATTGCAACAGTCATCAATTTTCTAGAGTGTATGTTAGAAATAATTCCTTTTATTTCTGACACGGATATTAAGAGACATCATTATTTATATATAAAATACAAGTCATTTTAGTTTTATACATGTATTTTTTATATTATTTCATTCATTGAAATCAAACAGTTATTTAAATTTTGTGAGCTTTTTATTTTATTTTAAAATACTGTGTGAAACCAACGTACATAGTCTTTATAATTTTTTTTTTTTTTGAAATTATTGATTTTTTTAAAATTTTTTGACTTAAATTTTTGTTGTACTATCATTGATTCTTCAATCAAAAAGGTAATTTTGCACAAAATCTTATTGAAAATTACAAATAAAATGACTGTATAGATAATTTTTTTTTTCTTTAAACAGCATGCAATAACAAATTTTACTTTTTTTTTTTTTTTTTTTTTTTTTTGATACTTGCATGTTATGTATATTGTGTGCTTGTTAGCTCTCATATTTTGATGTATTTTTTAATTTTTCAAGTACCAAAGAAATGAAAACATAATGTTTTCCTTTTGTGTATTATGATTTTCTTTTAAAGAAGTATATTTTTATTTTCCTTCTCTTACTGCTTAATTAAGCAATTCATTAACTCTGGAAAATTGGATAATTTTTAGTTGCAGTGCTTATAGTAGTGCTTAATATTAGTAAAAATAACAAAAAATTGCTTTGTATTTTGTGCATTTTTGCATTTACTATTTCTCCTGAAATAACAAAATGCATTTCTTTTGCTTTCTGGGTTTATTTAGTGTTATGTTTTAAAATTTATTAAATGTATTTCATTTTTCTTTTTCAGCGCATATCTGATGTCAAGCACTTTTCATTATCATATTGGCTTCTTATACTTTCCATCATGTTTTTTTATAATGGTGTATTTCCATTTGTTGCTGATGCCAGGTAAGAGTTTAAGGGAATAAATTAAATTGAATATTAAAAAAAAAAAAAAAAGGAACATTTTGTTTTCAAATTTTAATAGCAGTATGAAATAAATATGAAATTAAAATTTAATATGCAGATGAATTGGAGAATTATGCCCATGTGTCTGAAATTTTGATATTTTAGATATTTAAAATTAATTAAGCAAATTATAAAGTTGAGATTCAAAACCATTGAGCGTTAATGAAGTTATTTCATTCAATTATTTAATATTGTATGTAATTTGAATGTATTCATGCACAGAATTTTTTAAGCTTAAAAAAAATTTAAATGAATATACATATTTCTTAACGGAAAGTTAAATTTCAACTATTTTATATATTTATTTAAGTTTAATGCTATCAATTTTTGAATGAGCATGACTATCTGCTTATTTTTTTTAAATTGGTAATTTTGCCAGATTGTGGAATTGAATACATTTCTTACAGAGTCTTTTATATATATTTAAATTTAAAACTTGAATGTCTATTTTAAAACATTGTCGAATGGTATTTTGTAGGTTAGGTTTGATTTTGCATGCAAAATGAAATAAATTTCAAAATGTCCTGCAATGTTGCATACTCTTTTTTTATTATTATTATTTATCCTATGTTAGTGAATTTTAGTGGCAAATGTTGAAAATGTATAAATATTTTTAATTATTTAGTTTTATAAGGGCAATGTTATTTAAGAAATATTTCTAGCTGTCTCGTTTTGCAGATGGCAACATGTTGATCAATCCCAAGAGGGAATAAAATCGCGTTGAATGTATTTCCGGTGGGATATCGTTTTTCTTTTTTAATGAAAAAAGCAAAAGAAAATGGTGTTTTTCTTAGGCAGCTTTAATAGCAAATCATAATCTGCAATTAATTAAAAATATTATTTTAATTGGAATAAATATAATTTATTATTAAGCTCAAGGACTCAAAAATGTATGTAAATTATGTAGCATTAACAATGAATATTTTAGCTATTACATTCTTTAACACATTACACAATTTACTGAAATAATGCTTGCTTAAAAACATTATCATATTAAAATTATATAGAATCAGTAATTATAAAATGGCTTTAGATTGTGTCTAAATAAGGAATTTTCAAGTTGCACTTAATATCTAATTAATTTTAAAACATTTTGGGATTTTATAATGCTAAGATTACTTATAATATGCATAGCGCCATAATATTATATTATGGTGTTTTAATTCCTGAAATTGATTATAAATAACAAATTAATTATAAGCATTTAACATAGGAAATTTAATAAAAGTTTAATAAAATTTATAATTTTTTGAAGTACCTTTCTAAAATATTTGTAATCAAAAAAGTATTGTAGATTTTATTGAATCATAAAATCAATTCATTTCTTTTTAAATTCTGTTACATGTTTATTAATTAAGATGCTATTAAGCATAATTTATTACATTTATGATTGCATAGATTATATCTTTAGTCGGGCAGTAATGATAGTGGAAAAGAACAAGACTTCTGTGTGCTTAACTTTCTTTCTAGTTCTCCTTTTGAATTATTTATTAATTTCTTCAATTGATAACTAGCTTTAAAAGTAATTGTATTGAATGTTTTTACAATAATTTATTTTTGAAATAAATTAGCATTATTTAACTTATATTTTTATCATTGCAGCAAATTCATAAGTGTCAAATACCATTATGATGACAATGTATCTGCATACATGGCTGGTGCTGTGTATGATGTTTCACTTTTATTATCTCCATTTTTAGGTGGTCTTATTGTAAGTATTATATGCTTTTGTTTTATTTTATTATTACTATTATTTCTTTTAGAGAATTGAAGAACGATTTTCTTTGTTATTTATGTATTTGGATTCATTAATATGACTTGAGGTTAAAAATTTTAAATCTCACAAAGATTTTTGAGCCATAAATATTTCATACTAAACTTTATGTTCCACTTTTTAATAATTGGAATATATCAATATTTTCCATCATGATTCATATGAAGAAAAAATTTGCAATATTTTTCTTTTCAAAAAAGAAATTTATTATTCCTGATATGTTGAATGGTATAGATTTATATATAAGAAGATGAAAAATAGAAACAATTTTGTTTGTAAATTTTTATCAAGCATCAAGTTATTCATAAAAATAGTCATGTGTAAATTTAACAATCATTCATTTCAAAACTTCACTGGAGCATGTATTGTTTTTTCGTATGTAATCATAGAATTTAAGATGTTAAATACATTTTTATTTTCCAAAAATCTATAATCATATGGCTTTGAATTTTTTTTTTCTTTAGTAATATGTTTAATATATCTTGTTTTTAAAGCTTTTAGTTTTATTATATCATGAATGGATATTGCTTTAATTTTGATTTCCTAAAATATTCTGTGGAGAACATGCTTTATATTAATATCAACTAATCTTTTTTATAAATCAATATATATTTAAATGTTTTATATCTTTATGTTTATTTAGATATATATTTTATTTATAATGAAAAAAAAATCATTATAGTGTAGTCATTATTTAAACCATATATGTTTTATACTTTGAATCAGTGAATTTTAGAAATTTGTTATTTTAATTGCATAAACATTTTAATAAAAACTGTCATTTTTGCATTAATTATGTTTTAATATGCATGTAACTTTATTTAGGATATTTTTGGTAAAAGAGGAATTCTTTGTATTGTATGTTCTGTTTTAACATTACCTGTATTTGGACTGCTAGCATTTTCACAAGCACATCCTTTGATTTCTACTACTTGGTTAGGTATTGCATATTCTGTGGCAGCAGTGAGTATGCTTTTGTTTTATTTTCAATGATATTATATATGTCTTTTTATCTGTTTTATAAGAACCAATGCTTAATATGTCATTATTCATAAAATTTGTTATGAATGTCTTTCATCTTATTATTATTTCACTTAAAGAAAACTGTATTTTACATATAAATTTTACATTTTCATTTTTCATCTTAAAAATTATTCAGGAAATAATTATAAGTTCTATATTGTTAAGGTTATTATGATACAGCTTCTATCTGAAGCAAATTTGTATTAAAATGTTGTTTAAATTTATTAATTTCTTATGACTGTATTTTTTATATATATCTTTTGTATTTGTATGTTCCCAGTTAATAATTTTCAATCTTATCCAAATGCATAAATTTCAAAATAAAAGTAAACAATGCTCTTGATTAAAAACAAGTTTTTAAAAGTTGCCATTTGTAATAAAAGTTATTTATTGCTGTAGATTTGAAAGTTAGATGTACTGAAACTAACTAAAGTGAATTTAAGGTTTTTTTCCCCCTTCTTCTATTACTCAATCTTGTATAGGTCGTATATATATATAATGTCAAAAGTGCAGATATTACTCAATATAGTTTCAAACTGAGTTTAATAAACAAGGAGAAATCTGGATTTTTTAAAAAAAATTTTGAAAGAAACGATTGTTGAGCAAAACAAGTAAATGAAAAATGTGGCAATAATAGCAATATTTAAAGATGTATTCATCAAAATTTGGCATCTTTATAAAATCATAAATATTAGTTGAAATATTAGTTAAATGAAATAAAATTTTATAATATAAAATATTATTTAATATAAAAAAAACACTTATCTACAAAACATGTTGATGAATAGAATCCTAAGGTATCAAACATTTATAATTATACTTCTGTTATCAGAACAAAATGTAATTTTTATCAGAAATAGAGTTACAATTGTATGATATTATTGAACCTGTTAGTGTTCATGTATATAACTGAAAAGTAACTTTTATAGATTGTTTCCTTAGCTAATAATGAGGAAATTTCATATATGATTATTTTCTTCTCTCTTTTTATCAGGCAAGTATGTGGCCATCTATTCCTTTAGTTGTTTCTCAATCAACTATTGGGACTGCTATGGGTATCGCAACATCTCTTCAAATGATTGGAATTGGATTTTCTAACTTAATAGTTGGTGACATTCTAAAAGTTCTAAATGATAAGAATCTGTAAGAATATTTAATATCTTTATTATTATTAATGTTGAATTTCTAATCTTAAATTGTCTTATAAAATTCTTTTATATTATCAAATACTTATATTTTGTTTATGTGATTTTAGGATTAGCTGGAAATATGTTATGATATATTTACTTGGAAATGTTATCGCTTGTATCATCACATCAGTATTTTTGAATATTGATGACTACAGAAAGGTATGAATAGTTTTTATTGTTAGAGCTTTTAGAAATTATGTAGAATAAAACATAATTATAATCTTTTATGCATTTGGAAATATTTCTACTAGAATCATCATTAAGAAACCATAATATAAATAATGTGTCCTAGTAATAAAAGCCTTCCAGAAAATTATAAACTGATATTACAGTGATTTTATTAAGATACAGGATATTGTTAAATATTTTTATATGTCCTTTATTTTTATGGTTTATTTACACTAAAAAGACTCTCTACTAATAATAAAGATGAATGTGTGTTGATGCTCTACCGGCTAGACTGGTTGACCTGCAGTTACCAAATTTGGGACTTATACGCTTTGGAAAGTGAGCATGTGCACCTCAGAGCAATTAAAAAAAATTAATTAATTAAAAATTAAGCTGATATTTTTGTTTTCCTGTGATAACTTCAAAAAAATATTATTGCACAAAAAATAAATTTTACATTATTTCAGAATGTTTTAAATTATTTTTTAATGATACCAATTTAATAAATGTAAATTTTTGCTGAAATTTGGCAATTTTTTAGGTATATGTAAAAAAAAAAATTAGATAGTACATATATTTTAGATGGAATTGTTGCTCTGGAGTTCAAATCGTTTTCATTTTTTCAATTGTTCAAAGAAGGAATTTGTTTAAGATTTGTGTAATTTATGAGACAGATAAAAAGTGAAGTTACAATACTGCTAGATTTATAAGATAAATGAACCAAATAATTACATATTTAATAGTTCTATGATGTCATGGGACTGTTCTCTATTATAAAGTTTCATGTTCGCAATAAACGGAGCACATGCATAACAATTAAAGTAACACACCTTTAATGTTTGACAATTTCATGATTTCACAGATATGAAATTATAACTAAATGATTTATCTGATATTAAAGTCCCCATTGAACCAGCTGGTTGCTAAGCTAACTAGGTATAAATAATATAGTTCCAACATCACAAATTAAAAAAAAATATATCTCTTTTTGAAATTTGATTTAACATATTTTGGTTTTTATGCTTAATTGATTGAAAATAATCAAAATGTTCAATTTCTGTAACTGTGTGAGAATTTTAAAATTGGATCAATAAATCTAAATCTGTCGTGTTCAGTAATTTAAAATGCCTTTTGATATTGCTCATGTTTAACATTTGTATTGTTTTTTTTAAAGTAATTTTTAAACTAAAAATTCCTATTTGCATTTTCTGTTTGTCCTGTAATTTTCTTTATTTTTTTCAAAATATATAACTATTGCTTATATTAAATATATATATATATAATAAAAGGTTTATATCTTGTACTATTTTAAAATTTTTGTTATCAAATGTTGTTTCATTGATACAATTTAAAAATTATCTTTCTTCTTTTACAAGTTTGAGAAATTATTTTCTTTGATTGAATCCTTGCGTTTTTATGACAATATATTTATTACTGATGAGTATTAGAGTTCATATTTTTCAGAATCAATGTTATATACCTGAATATCAAGGTTTATACTAAAAATTATTTATTATTGTTTCAGATATGTAGTATTAAAAATATTTTCCTGAATACAATAATTGGGATACTAAATTAAAAGGCAAATTAATACATGTCTTTCTAATTTGAATTTTATTGGTCATATCTTAGCAAATTAATTGTATTATTTTAATTATTGTATAATGTTTTGCTTTAATCTTTTATACTTTGTTACATTTTGAAAAAAATTAATGGTTTCTGGAAAGAAAAGTTTTAAAATTT
Organism: Argiope bruennichi; assembly: GCF_947563725.1. Classification (NCBI taxonomy): domain Eukaryota; kingdom Metazoa; phylum Arthropoda; class Arachnida; order Araneae; family Araneidae; genus Argiope; species Argiope bruennichi. The sequence continues at coordinate 110,855,060 of NC_079152.1, read as the reverse complement.
TATTTGCCATTTGTTTCAATTCCCTTTCTTCGTTGGAAACAGAATTGGATTCTTCTTTTATATATGCCAGCTTTACATTTCATTAGCAAGTTCTTTGATGAGACTGTTATTTCTATTTCTTTATGAATCATTTATGTTGCTACTACTATGAACCATCTTGTCATAGGTAAACTCAATTACTAGTTTGCATGTAGAATTATGAGACAAATATATAAAATTATAATGGAAGTCTTTATAAAAAAGTCCCAAGTCATATCTAGGATTGGGTTTCATATAATTTTGAGGTTGTAAAAGATTTGGCATGATTTGTTTCAATCGGATTTTTCAATACTAGCAAGCAAAATTAAATCAAGAAATCATATTAAAACTTATTAGATAATTTTATTTAAGATTTCAATTATTTATAATGAAATCCAAGATTTAGTATATTTTAATTTCCATTGCCTGAATATCTCAAATATCTGGATTTTTTTTTTCAAACAAAAAAAGGGTAGGAAAATTTCTGGGTTTCCCCCCCCCCCCATTTCCTTTTCTGTATTAGAAAGTATATCAAATAGTAAAAGCTGAAGAAGCTCTGGTCTGCTGGAAGGACGGATGGGGATTTGTGACTGATTTCTTTTCAAGTTGGGCATTCTCTCTCTCTCTGTTTGCTACAAAATTCTGTATTTTGTCTAAAAATTAGTTGCCACAATTAATTATAAAAATATTTTAAATGAACGTTTTTTTTTTTTTCTTTTTTTCTTTTTAGGATGGAGTATTGAATATCAGTCGAAAAGAAGCCAAAAAAAGGGATGAAAGTTCTCCTATAGTAAACACAGATACTGAAGCCCTTGTAGAATCTTTGCAGCCAATTAACGACTAATTTCAACTAATTTGAATACATAGGAATTAATCCCTTCTGAATCCTAATCAGGATCACAATGCAAGACTTTTTTGTTTAATTTTTTTCAGTCTTTAACACTATTGAATAATTTTTTTTATAAATTTGATTAAGGATTTCCTATTAAGGTTTTATTTAAAATTTTATGTATTATGCCTATGGTACATATACCACCAAATTTTAATTTTGTTTCTTGAATAATTAAATTAGAATGAGAATCATAATGCAAGACTTTTTTGTTTAGTTTTTTAATCTTCAATACTTTTGAATAATTTTTTTATAAATTTAATTAATGACTTCTTATAAGATTTTGTTTAAAATTTATGTATTATGCCTGTAGTATATATATCACCATATTTTATTTTTGTACCTTGATTGATTGTTTATTTAAGTAATGAACTGATTTTTGATATACTGAAATTTTGGTAGTTATTATTTATTTTGTTTCAGTTATTAATTTTATTTATTGTTTGATTGAAATATTTATATGCAAGTACATGGTATGACTTTCATTGTGATTCTAAATTGTTGCATTTTATGTGTAAGCATTATAATTTTGATTCCAAATTATCATTACACTTTCATTGTAACTATTAACTATATTTGTGATGCAAGTTATTTCCAATTTTTAGAATGAATTGATTGACACATAAGGTTAACATGTTGTTAAAAAAAAAAAAAAAGACATTTATTTTTGCAATCTTTAACTAGCTTTGGAGTAAAAAATTGTAACTTAGTATTGCCTTTGAGAAAAGATGTAAATTCTTTAATTCTACTTAGTTTTAAAATTATTTCATATTTTCTTACTGAAATTCAAATAATTTATCACTTCTAACTTTTTATTGTTTTCTTTACTTGATTCAATTGATATACATATAAACCTTCATTTAGTTGCAAATTTTATAACATTTGCGAATATTTTTCATTTTAAGTTTTGTGCAGTATTTTGAAAGTTAATTTTGTTTTTCTGTTTGTGTTTAATCTTATATTTTAATTATATAAATATATACATATAATATTATATAGAAAGAGAGAGAATATTGCAACCAAAGATGATAAATTATTACTTTTTTTTTTTGTCATAAGTTAATGAATAATTGTATTATTTTCTGTTTAACTCTGCCTCTTTTATATATCTGCTTTTAGCATGTTTTAACTTTTGTGTTTATTTAAATAAATTTACTGATTTAGTAAAAGGTTTTATTGCAATAAAAGATAATTTTTTTGTGTATAATGACTTTCAGATTTTTATGTGTTAAATATATAACTGTGGGGAAAAAAAAAAAAAAAAAAAAAAAAAAAAACTTATTTTCTATAATTCAGTGTCAGTTTTTAAGTAAAAATTTATAATAAAATAAATTATTTTCTTACTAAATGGATAAATTAATATTTTTTAAGTTAGCATATATTTTTATCATATCATTGATAAGCTTTTTTTCTTTTTTTAATATGTACTATGTACATTTATATTAAAGAATTTATGTAACAGAAATATTTTTTATATACGTTACTTTGCATTTTTTACAGTTATAAAAATCCTTAATATTTGTTTTCTACATTTTTCATTATTTTTCCAATAATAAAATGTTTGATTAGTTTTTAACATCAAATTTCAGTTGTTATTATTGTAAATAAAGATATCACAATGTCATTTCTATTTATTTAGGAAAATAATAAGTATTTTGCAGCAGATATAGAGGGTTATAGTTTGGAGTTAAATAATGAAATAATAATAATAAAAAAAGGCTGTATGAAAAAGTTTTTTTTTATGTCATTAACTGTCTATACATTTGAAACTGATTAAATGTTACCAAAAGTATTAAAAATTTATTATGTATGATTTGGGACGCATATTTTAAAAGATAAATCTCGTATTTAAAAGATGGTTAAATAGCATTTCGAATTTTTTGACCTACACTTAAGACATAGACCAAGTTATTATTTTTAAAAATATATATCACCCTCTGTTTGAAGGTAAAAAAGAATTTTATGTCTGTATATTTTTCTACATGGTGCTAATAATTTAGAAAATTATATATTTGAAAATTTATTTGACAGAACAAAGCAAATAATGTTTACCAATTTAATTATTAACTATAAAATAGAATAGATATAGAGGAAGCAGTAATTCATACATTTTTAATGCAAGCAATGTACATGTGTCTATTGAAAATAATTTGGCACTTTCAACTGATTTATGAAGCAAAACAATTATTTTGGCATTGAATAATCTAAAACTTTTCTCATAAATATCACCTTTTTAAAATATCATCATTGATTAAAGAATAATCATAACCTAGTTCCTTCATCATCCAAGGATCTGACAAAAAATGTGTGCTACTCGTGGTATTGAGTAGTGGTTGCATTTCCATTGGTGGTAAATTTGTCATGGCACATGATGGTTGAAATTTGTGACTGATGTTGGCTGCAGAATAATCTAAAAGTAAGAATATTAGTGTTATTACTTTATTATTATTATTATTATGTTAATCATATTTTTAAAGCACTTTTCATAAAAATTGATGAATAATTGTTTATATTTGCACTCATGAGCTTGTTTTTTATATTTGGTTATAATCACTCAATATGATGGTTATAGATTGCATTATTAAATCAATTAGAAAGAAAGAATTCATTAATATTTATGAATTCAGAATAAACTAATTAGTTAATTCTTGTAATTATATATATAATTACAAGGAAAGGATCTTCCCCATATTTCGATCTTATTTGATCTTTCCACACTTCTCACCCCTTCCCACACAAATAAAATTGTGGGTGTGGGCCAAGCCATGAATTCCACTAGTGCTGAGATCTTTATTTTCGGGTTCCCATACATGTAGGTTTCAGAATGTAATAAAAAAATTAGCATTTGTTTTTTGATTGCATAGCATTGGCAATCAATAGTTATGAAATATCAATCTTGGACGGGAATCAAACTGTTTTTACTAAATGTAATGTGCAGTGTTAGACGTTTAATCGCTTTCCTGCTGTTAATCCAAAAAAAAAAAAAAAATCAAATATGTATTTTAAACACCTTTTTTTCTGACAGATTGAGATCAAAATTTGACACATGAAATTTCATTGAATATTTACATGAATATTACTTATATAAATATGTATAATTCATTATATTTGATGCCGGGGTAGCACATCTTTCCCGTGATCTGGGCGTCCCTGGTTCGAACAGGGTTGTTCATCTGTGAGGTGCGTGAAAGAGCCATGTAAAAAGGAGTTGTGCAAGTGTGAGTACCATCTTCATATGAGCTAGAAAGACTTCTGCTCTCAGGGGTCTTTACCCTCAGAAGCTACTGCACCCCTCTTTCCCTGATCTCTTGGACATGGTTTGAATTAGAGTTCAATCTAAGGGGGATAAGCAACAACATTATATTTGATTGATCCAATTTTTACTCTACTAGTATGGTTTAGAGTAAACGGTTGGAAATTTATAAAGTTTAAACGACATTATTCTTTTTAAAAAATAATAAAGAAAACGTCAAAGATATAGCATACTGCTTGTAGAAGAATTTTGAAATCTTAATGGATCGCCGAGTGATATTTGTAGAACTTTTGTATTTCTGTTCCGAAATTGCTCATAAAAATATTTAAACTGGTAAATATTTAAACTTTGAAATTAAATAATAGTTAATTTGATAAAAACTTTTAAACTGAATTATTTTTTTCTATTTATTTATACGAACTTGATATAAACATCACATAGCAACGCCTGAGAATACTTAACTATACTTTGTCTTAATGTGCATGCTTTTAGCAACACTCGATTATTCTTAGCTCTACTGGCGATCTGATATGTATGTCGCTGAGGCAGTGCTTTTCTTTTTTGATGACTGCTGAGTGAAGATGAATTTCTCCTTTCAGACTTAACATGTAAATTTTTACCTGATCTAGCGGTTCATTGAATATATAAAATGCATTTTTGTGTGTGTGTATGCGATGACTCCAAAATGATCCACCAATGATCATGCAAAATCATCGAATAACAGTTTAAGAGAAAGCATGTAGATTTATTTTATATTTGGTTTTAACAATATTTTGGGGGCCGGGATAGCCTGGTTGGTAGGGCGTTGGATTCGCGTCCCTTGGATTGCGAGTTCGAATACCACCGGCCGAAGACTCCTCGTGTGTATGGTGGCTGGGGCACGTATAAATCTGTCGTGGTCACAAAGTCCTCCATGTCGAGAGTAATACCACTGGGAGTACTGGATCACGGGTGATCGTTCTTTGATTCAGGTCTAAATTAGGATCTGTGAATGAAATGCATGAATGAAGTCCGCCCCGTAAAAGGTTGTGACGTGTGTGTAGCTAAGTCGTATTCTTGGCCCTAGATGGCGCTATTAAAAAACAAGAGACGCACCCTTGGCTTAAAATCACTGATTTCTAAAGTCAATGGGCTTGTCTATGAGAAGTGCCATTAGAAACAACAACAATATTTGGATTTGTAAAGGTAAGTTTGTGCAATTTTAGAGAATGAAAAGAATAGTCAGTCATCTCAATAAACAACGTTAGATTTTTTTCAATCCGAAGAATGCTTACTGTTTTTATAACATGCATCGTTTTTCAATTATGAAGGGAAGTGGAAATGATGAAGCAGATTTCTTGAGTTAAAATCATTTAATTTACAATGAGAAGTTCTAAATTCAAATATGTGGACTTATATAACTCGGAAATCAATCTCAGTAGAGCATGTTCGCAATTATCTCGGGGCACACTTCGTTTTTCCGAGTTCAACAATGAAACTGAACTCTAGAGCAGTTTGCTTTTTATGGTTTGGCGAGATGATGGGCTTGAAATTTTAAAAAAATTTCTTCGTATGTAAAGAACAAAGCTTTGCTGAGCTTCGAGAGCTCACACTTTTCAAAACTGTGTGAGTCAATTTGCACCATAAATCTATCTATGTCAAAATTCATAGTAACACTCTCTTTATTCGCCTAGCTTTTGGAACTTAGGATCTCAATTAGATAGCGTAGTATTTTTTATGATAATACATTGGAAAACACAACACAAGCCAACACAAATAAGCTCGATGGTTTGCCCACGCGAGAACATGCTACGTATAAATGTCCGTGTGAAAAACATGGTGTGCCCAAATCTAAGCCGCAAACAGACATCGTTTGGCCTTGCGACTTATTGATTGTCATTGCGAATGTCAATCTAATAGGAAATTGAACGCGTTTGAATTCAATTGGCACGTCTGTGAGAATCATTGGAATTCGTGGCAGCAAAACATTTTCAGCTCGGAATTTGCATTCAAAATGGTGGCTTCGGTAACGTTTTTCATCAATTTTTTAATAACCAATCGCGTGCTATTGCACAGCTGTGGTGGGCTCAAATTCCGAAGTAAAATAACCGGAGATCCAGATTGAAATCTGCCGTAGAAGGTGTGGTGACATGCCTGGAAAATCCAGTGAGTTCAAAAACTCTGTTGGATAATTTACAGCTTCGTTGGCATAGCAAATTGTGTCGATCGATTTGTAAGATACCAAGTCGCCTTGCAACGACCGCTGTATCTTGAAGTTTAAATCGTTTACGCCCACATTTTTTGCTGCCAAAATGGTTCTTTCTGTCAGCCACCCATGATTTATGTATTGTGTGCGTACATCGGGAAATATGCGGTCATTGAGAGCATTTTGCGAATCGACGATAGCGCAGAAATGAGTGGGCAATTTTATGCATCCAGTACTTTCATAGACAGCAACTTTTCCATCGCCGATATCTAATAATTGGTCCGAGAATGTGTCAGCAGATGGATCTTGTAGAATTTGGACGCGTGTGTTTATTTTTAGCCGGACTTTTTCAACATTACGCCACAGTGGCGATGATTTCAAGTAAGCGTTGATCTCATCAGCGTACGTTGAACGTGGAAGGACGGGAGGTGTTTGTCTGAAATCACCTGAAAGGAGTTAACAGAGTGCCTCCGAATACTTTATATATATATATATCCTCGAATGTTCTGTTCAACTCCTCAAGAGAATGCTTGTGCGCCATAGAGCATTCATCTCAGATGATACTTTTGCATTTTGTCAATACCGAGGCCATGGACGATTGTTTTTTTTTTGTGTGTGTGTTGCACACTGCGTCTGGGTTATTTCGAATATTTAGTGGCAGCTTAAATGCTGAATGAGCTGTTCTGCCCCCATCCAATAAAGTTGCTGCAATGCCAGATGATACAACGGCCAATGCGATGCCATTATTTCGGCGAGAATTAGCGAAATGGGAAATGTTTTGCCAGTTCCACCTGGTGCATCAAAAAAAAAAAAAAAAAAAAAAAAATCACCTTGTCCCGCCGAAACTGTCAGCATAATGCAGTCGTAAATGATTTTTTGTTCATGCGTCAGTAGTGGGACACTGCGAGTAACAATCGCTACCATTTTTGCAGTATCGTACTGCAGTTCACGATTCATTTCGGTGTCCATTAAATCAGATGCACTTCGATTCGGCGAATTCATACCGAAATGACTGAGTGGTAAATTGGCAATGACAACGTAAAGATCCACGATAGCAATCAATGCTTTATTGTACATAGCGTCGCTGAATGTAATCGTTAGATCGTTGCACCGTGTACGAATTCGATGCAATATATCGTCAGTCATTGAATCTCTGTGCTTATCCCACAACGTGTCTACTCGTTCCTGGAAACATGTAGTCAACACTATAACGAATAGTAAAAGAATTTGTGTTGCTGCACAGCCCAATGCTGCTTCAGCAAGCATATCGTCCCAGTGATTGTCGTCTCCGAGCAAGCCGAGTGCAAGGCATGCATCTTTATATGTTGATATTGTTATCCATTCACTTTACGTATATCTTGGAATGACAATGGGCCGGTGACATTAACCAACAACAGTCGCACACCCTAATTACTTAGCGTTATGAAATATAATTTACGACCTATTCTCATACCTACCAAATACACATAAAAAACTTCATAAAAATCGGTCGAACCGTTTCGGAGGTGTACAAACACCGTGACACGAGATTTTTATATATTAGATATATTGAGTCAAATCTCACTTTTCAATCGTTAAAATTCTGCAAATGCGCCAAATACCATTTCTTTATCAGTGGCGGCTCTTCATTTAGGAAAGAGCAGTGCTGAATAATAGATATTAATACATTTAAAGTGCAATTTGCCGGCGTTCTGGCATAGGGGTAGCACGTCTTCCCCGTGACCTGGGCGTCCTGGGTTCGAGTCCCGGTTCGGGCATGGTTGTTCTTCATCTGTTCTATCTGTGAGATGTGTGAATGTGCCCCCCTGTAAAACGGGGTTGTGCAAGCGAATGTGATGCGTGAGTAGCAAAGACGTACTCTTGGCCCTAAGTGGCGCTACTAAAACAAGAGACGCTCCCTTGGCTTAAAATCGCTGACTTCGTCAGCGAGCTTGCCCTTGGCAAGTGCCATTATAAACAACAACAACAAAGTGCAATTTTCCAAAAACATATGTATACTTACTGTAAAGTTTTGAATCGTAATTATCTGAATTATATTTTAGAAAATTATCAATATTTTTTTTTTTGATAAGACACTTCTAACAAAAGAAAATAGATGTATATTTTTGCAGATAGGTTTTCAGTACGATAACGTAAAAATGAAGCTAAATAAAAGCAAAGTGAATTTAAAAAATGTGAAGCAAGCCTTGGTTTGCAGAGGTGAGGGGGGTGGGGTGGAAGAGCAAACCTCACAAAATTAACATTGCCGAACTTGGGCCGGTCCGAGCTGCCAAATGCAGTGGACTTTCATTTCCAATGTGTCAGTTATTCTGCAGTGATCAATTTTGTCTTTCGAAAGTCATATGTTATGCATCTTCAACATCTGTATATTTATTACTCCATTTTCTATCTTCATTCATTCGCTTTAATAATGATTTTTTTCTTTTTTCATTTTCGTTTTTCATTGCATTCTTAAAGCGGAAGAATAACCAAATAGGATTAAAAACAAAAAATGGAGCTTTCAAAATACTTTTCCCAAGGTTCTGAAGTTTGTGGTCCTAATGCACCAGCTGCCTCTGATCTATATGCTTTGACGGCGACGGAAATTTTTACATTTTCACTTGTATATATGCTGAATCTGGCAAACATTTTGGTTGTTATCAGATCTATACAAAATTGCCATTTATTTTTAGTAAAAATTTAAAAACATTTTTTATATTCATACCGTTTAATTCAAAATGAAATGCTGTAAATACATGTAACCATCTAAATATTACATTAAAGAAGTCATACAGTTAAGTTGTCATTAAAAATAATGTGCGGCCAGAAAAATTTAATTTTTTGGGCGATTTCTTATTAAATATGGTAGTTATGACAATTTTTATTGCAACCATAAAAGACATTTGTTATTGTTATGACTTTGATGAAAAACTGGAATCTTACTGGAAAAAGTAGGTGGAATTTTATTTAATGCACGGGAGGAAAAGTTTTTTTACAACCCAGAAAATAGTAATAATAACGTATTAGTAAACTGAAAAAGAAATACTTACCCCTATTATTAAATTCAGATGGAATCTGTTGAAATGAAAATTCTGGATGGCACACATCATTTTTGAAAAAACTAGTTTCAGGAAATTTCGAGGTTAAGTAATCAGTTTTCCAGACATTGTTTTGATGTCTTGAAGGCACCATGGGATTTGATGATTCATTGCTTTGTTTCCATTTCAAGTTACTTTGAACTCCATACAAAGAAACATCGTTTAGGACCTTTTCCTTAGATTTTTGCCTGCTGTTTAATTCCTTTTTTGATGTAACCAAGAAACAAGATGTTGGGGACTTGAAGTAATCTGTATTGTAAACTATAAAAGATAAGGAATAAATAAATGCCCTTTTTTTTGTTTGTTTATTTAAACCTTTTTACTTCAAATTTTCGCAATTAGTAAACTTTCTTAAGGCAAATATTGATTATAGTGTGGAATATAAGCGGATAATTTTATGAAAAATAAAGGTGGAAACAGGTGACAGTCTCCACGAGATGGCGCAGATGGCGCCAGTGAGAACCCTAACGCTAGTAGATGGAAGGAGAGGAGAGCGTGCGGGTGCTGGCACAACCCCCGATATCTGAGATGGAATTGCTCCAGTCACTAGTCTCGCATATTTAAGAGGGGCACTTAATAATTTTTCTGATTTCGAATCAAATAGACTAGTTTCTCTTTCAATATCATTTGTTTTAAAATGTAATTCACAGACCTACAGTAATATTCGTAAATATTGACTTCCTTTAATGTTTAATTTAAGTACAGTAACAAATATACAACATAAAACTATATATAAGTACGAAGAGTTTTTATTTTGTTTACTCTCAGGTTTTTATCGTTATGTAATATAATAAAATTTAACTATGTAAACGTAATTATAGATATAATAGTAAACAAAGCATGTAAACATAATTACGGCAAATATTATAATTATTATTGACAATAATATTGCCTACATTACAGCATTTTATGAAATAATTCTTTTCATAATGCACTTGATTAAAATCACGAATAATGGATATTACTGAGCTGTTAAATTTCTAATGTGAGAATAAATGATTTTTCATTTAGAAACATTAGGCATTACTTTAAAATAATTAAATGAGCTTACCCTACTATGCTGCGTCGGATAAAATCCTTCACGATGTATGGAACTTAACCATTTCTTTTTTAAGCTCTTCATTTTTAAGAAAGGCAAAAATACTTACTCTTGGGCCATTCCTGTAATTTCCATTACAGTTTGGAACACAACAGATCAAAGGCATTTCTATTCCCTATTTTTAGTAATCCCAATGATTTTTCTTGAAAATAAGAAAAGCCGCTCCTGTTTACAAACACAGAAAGGCCACTGGCTAAAACATGGCGTGGGAAGCGATGAGTTCGTTTCTTATCAGTAAACTTGATGAGGGTGAAATTCTTCCCTCGGTCCTAAGAGTAGCTAAGACGTACTCTTGGCCCTAGTTGGCGCTACTAAAAAACAAGAGACGCTCCATTGGCTTAAAATCGCTGATTTTGTCAGCGAGCTTATCCACGGCAAGTGCCATTAGAAACAACAACACATTCCAAATTACAAATGTAATTAAATCTTTGTATTTTTGAGCTAACGCGTTTACTTGCCTGTGAAATTACAAACCAACTGAGTGTTAACCCTCTGACATTGTTTCCAAATTTAATAATTCTCACATTGTAGATATTAAATCTGTTCACCAAATTTGATCCATCTAGCTCTCTTCCTTTCGTAGTTATCGTGTGAACTTATACTCGGACAGACAAACTTCCACCGAATAGATTTCGTTCAAAACTTGTTAGAAATTTACAGAGCATATACCCAAATCCATTTGTCTAACACAAAGTGTTCTTTTTTTTAATTATTTTTGTCGCAGATGGACATATGCTTTTCGTTAGTGTGTCAAAAAATATGTTTTTCGAATGATGAGATGCCTAAAACCAGTCGGTTTGCCAAAACCTCGAGTTCGAATTATAATAATTTTTCCATTCGTTTTATGCGAAAAAGCAATGAGTATAATTTTAAATTGAGATTAATATAAGAAATAAGCAAAGTACAGTTTTAAAACAAAAAGAAACAATAAAAATAGGTGAGATGATCTGGGCCATTTAATCAAATCCGGGGGCATAATAACTGCCTTTTCTTGAATTCGGACCAAGCAGAAACTTCGAGCGTGCTGATTGGTTGTTTACACATCGTTACGTAAGATGTTATAGCGCCACTGCCAGTTTGTTCTCCAGTGATGCTCATATCAAATTCAAGTTTATCCTTTAATGAATACTAATTAGCACCTAACTGCTGCGTTAGATGATAATGCTTGATGAATTGTTTACAACCTCGTCATGATATGAAAATTGAACTTTTTCTTCCTGAAAATCAGATATTGTAAAAGATTCAACCAATATAACTAACACCTGCTCCACAAGTGCTATGACATCATACGTGATGAAGTGTAAACAACCAATCAATATGCTCAAAATTTCTCTACGTTCCGAATGTATTATATCATCTGGGATAGAAACGAAAAGGGAACTATATCAAGAAATCGCCTTCGCATTTCTTTCCTTTTTTTTCTCTCTCTCTCTCGTTAAATACTCTCTTAAAAGAAAGAGAAGATGTGCAAATGATTGCCATGCTACAAACTATTTATTTCCTCTGCAATGTAGATACAGCATTTAGTCTAACCTTCCCCAACCAAAAAAACCCCCTTCATTTTGCTACTTCTCACAATCTATTAATTCATAATTGCAAATAAGATGTGAAACAAACGAGGGTATTTTGCTCCGGATTTACTTGTATGCTTACACTACATGGTTAGTTTTGTGTTTAGGTTCGTAGTATGGCGAGGAGTTTTCAAATATGGACTTTCAACCACTTCCCATTATACGACCTAACATTTGATACAGACTAGCAGATTATGTAGCTTGTTACGTTTGCAAATTATCACACGAATGAAAAGACACATACAGCTAACTATTTGATAGATTTGGTTTAAAATTGTTGAAGATCTACAACTATAATGATAAAGTTATACATCAAACTTCATTCATGTAACTTGTAGCATTTTTCAGATTTCATATCAACTCGGACCAGAGATATACACATTTCCTGTGAATAGATGTTATCTAAGATTTGGTATATATTTGCAGCTCAGGTGTTGTGCCATATATCCAATATCTAGCCATTTCTATTTCCCCCACCATTTATCTAACCATTTCTATCTCTTATACACAGTATAGAGAAAGTATAGTAATCATCAAAAAATTCGAACTCGATATTTTGATGAATCCCCACGCTTTAGACACCTCTCTGATATAAAAACACATATTTAGAAAACGTTCGTCTGTCTGTTTGAGACAAAGACAACTCAAAAATCCTTTCAGTTAGACGAATGAAATTTGTTAAACGATCTTCACATCAAATTTGCAGATTTCTGGGGCCGCGGTGGCCTGGTGGTAAGGTCTTGACTCGTGAGGCGTAGGGTTTCAGGTTCGAGACCCGATTCCACCGAAGAATCGTCGTGTAAGGGGGTCTGTTGCACGTTAAATCCGTCAAGACCAAACGTCCTCCCGCTGGTGTGGAGAGGGGGGGTGCCAGCTCAGGTGTCGTCCTCGTCATCTGAACTCGGTTCAAAATGACGAGGTCCGTCCCAAAATAGCCCTAGTGTTGCTTTACAACGGGATGTTAATATAACTAAACTAAACTTGCAGATTTCTGTCAAATTTTGAGCGAAATCCGTTCAGAGGAAGTCGGTCTGTGCGGCTGTTTGAATATAAATCAACACGATAAAAACGAAGAGAGCTAGATAGATAAAATTCGGTACACGTATTGAACATCTACAGTGTTACCTATCGAACCTTCTTAGTCAAACCTATCGAATTTTGAACCAAATCCAATGATGGGTTGATCATTTGTTGATCTGTACTTTCAAAAACATACAAAAGCGGTAACTCAAAAACGCTATGGTTTAAATATATCAAATTTGCAATGGGATTTTGTGACTACAAGCGCAGTTCTTTGTCAAAGTTTTGTTTCATTCGGTTGGTAAAAATGCGTCTTAAATACATATTCGATTTTCGGATACTATTAACTGCATGCCAGGTATTAATAGCCAAAAATCTTACTAAAAATTCAAAAATAATGTTGAATTCACGCCAAAGTCTACTATTTCATATCTATTGTATGTCAATTCCATGCAAGGCATTTTCTGGGATAATACCTTTATTACAGAATACACGAGAAAGTTAACTCCTGCTGGTTGAATTATTGTATTCACAGACAGACGAGTAAAAGTTCATAATATATATACACACACTGGTGTAAGAAATTAAGAGAATTTTTATATTTGATCTACGATCTCCAGAACTACTGAACAGATTTTAATAAAATTTGGTGTGAACATAGGTTGATATAATGCAAACAAAATAAACATTCAACAGTTATAATAGACACAAATGTTTGTGCGTAACACTCATGGAAGTTGAAGGTCTGAAACAGAGGTTGCAGAATACACAAAAGAAATGGGTTAATAGGGGGTATGGTCCCCTCTTACAGTTATACACGCCTTGCAACGTCATGTCATACTTGAAATAAAACAGTTTATCAGTGCATGTGGCAATTGGTCCCACTCATTCACCAACGCTGTTTTCAGTTCCTGGGTGGTTTTCGGAGGGGGGGGGGTGCGAGTTGCAATAGCCCTCTCCAGAGCATCCCAGACATGCTCTATAGGGTTGAGGTCTGGAGACCTGGCTGCCCAATCCATCCGGCGAATATCCTCAATCTCGAGAAATTCGTCGACCAGAAGAGCTCTATGTGGCCTCGCGTTATCGTCCATTAAGATGAACTCGGGGCCCACTGCACCCCGGAAAAGGCGAACATAGGGCTCCAAGATCTTATCCCTATACTTCACACCAGTCACAGAGCCTCTGTCAAAGACGTGGAGAGGTGTGCGGCCATCTAACATGATGCCTGCCCAGACCATTACACCGCCACGGCCACAGCTGTCGATTTCGCGGACATTGGAGGGTAGGTAGCGGGTCCCTGGCTCTCCCCATATGAAAGTACGGCGAGACTCGGTGTTTAGGCTAAAACGGGACTCGTCGGTGAATAGAACGGTTGCCCATTGCTCCGTACTCCAATCACTGCCTATGTTGCCTGCACCAAGCTAATCGGCTCTCCTGTTCGCAGACGTGAGAGGGACGCAAACAGCCGGTCTTCTGGCAAACAATCCTCTCTCATTCAGTCTCTTGGAACAAGTCACCCTTGATACGCGGGTTCCTGTGGCTGCATACAAGTCCCGAGAGAGCTGAGAAACTGTAGCCCCTCTGTTACGCCTCGCTAAAATGGACAAATGGCGATCTTCTCTGGCCGTCGTGGCTCTTTGACGGCCTTGCCCAGGCTTTCTCTCGATGGATCCAGTATCCTGGAACTGTTTCCATAGGTTACACACGAAGCTGGGCGTTAAATGAAACTCTCTGCATATCTGGACTTGCGATTGGCCTGCCTCTAACCCGCCCACAATTCGCCATCTCATTCCATCATCTAAACGATGGTGGTTACTCATTTTTACTGTTTCGATGTGAATTTCACCGATTGCTGCAAGATAACACCAAGAAATTCGCCGATGTGTGCTAGCGAACGAAATTCGTTTTAGCCTCCACACGCTTATAAAGCCTGTCTTTTCTGCTGGCTCCACCTACACACACGTGGTCGCTTACGTATTAGCCATACAACATTTGCATTTTTATCTAGAAGCAGTGGTTTTTCCTTCTGTTCAGTTCTTTTCATGCAATTCGATAAAATATGCAAATTCTCTTAATTTCTTACACCAGTGTATATATATATATATATATATTCTGACTCAAGGAAGGAAGATGTTCTAAAACGTGAAAATTCATCAAAATCTTGAAGTTGAATTTTTGATCATTACTATGCTTTCAATTTATACACTTTATTGACAAAAAAAAAATTAAATTAAATTAATTTAAAACGTTTTCATGAATTAAATCGAATGTTTCCATCTTGCATAGAGCCACTAAAAAAAAAAAAAATTCTAACTACTTTTTAGAAATAGCGGATAGTATGGTTCTATCTTACCTGTAGTATTTAAGTGCTTTTTCAATTCCGTATGGAGTACATTTTCTTCTTCTTGATACTGTTGACTCTCAAAGGCCAGTAGTAAGTATTCTTGTAACAGGGCTGCGAATAAATGAAATGTAACTGAAAGAAAACAAGTATACATTGAGGAGAAAATAAATGAAATATAGCTTTGTTTACAAAACAAAAACTTCTTTCGGTTGTTGCGATAAACTTAGCATTTTTATACAGAGTAGATATAAAATACATAATATTCATATATTGTAGTATAATAATAATAATAATATATCTATACTTATAATAAAGCTCAATGTGTGTGTGTGTGTGTGTGTTGGCGCTCTACAGGCCAGACCGTTTGACCTACAGCTACCAAATTTGGTACATGTATACCTTGGAGGTTGGGAATGTGCACCTGGGGTTCCTTTTTTCGAATTTTTAATTAGAATTTTAATTATTAATTAAAAACTAACTTTCCCGCCAAAAAAATCTTCCATTTCCCCCACAGCCAAATGAGAAAGGTTTCAGTTTTTTTTTTCTCCCAACAGTAATGAGGCTAGGGTTAAAATTTTTCGGCGGATTATTTCTATCGATTCTGTTTATTTTCTTAATGTTTGATGCATTTAAAATTAAACATTGTTAATGAATCTATTTTTCAGATTCATTCTGAAGTACTTTTGAATTAAAATAAAACAGAATAAAGGAAATTAAAAATTTCTAATCCGCATAGCGTTACCCCAACTGGCGTAGAAAAAATCACGTATTTGCGTTACGTAACCGGCGAAGAAAATTCACGCATGCGCATTCTGTTCTGATTGTTGCCATGACAACCGTTATCAATGGATGATTTAAATTATTTTTGGGTTAGTTGCATGCTTTTGTAAGTAAATTGTATTTATATTAGTTATATATATTTTGTATATGCTTATAGTTTTAAGTATATCGTTTTTTAAGTAGTTTTTTTAAAACCTGTTTTCAACCGTTTATTTTAAACGATTCGTTTTATTTTCTTAGTGTTTGATGCATTTAAATTTAAACATTGTGAATTAATCGATCTGGTCATAATGAATCTAAGAAAACTTTGTTGACAAACTCTTGAGAGATTACATAAATTAAAAAAGATATTCTTTAGTGCCCATAAAGTTTAAAGGCTGAGTGACTCTATTTTCAGTAATCAGATTATAAAAAAAATACTTTGTTTCAGTAAAAAATATTATTATATTAATTGAAGATTAATTCTTTCCACTTTAATTTAAAGCATAAATTCTACGGGTGCTAACAGAAAATGAGAGCGATACATATTACGTTATGACTGAAGGCCTTTATAATATTATGAATGAATTATATGACAATCAAAATTTGAAGTTTTAAAATATTTTGATGAAGAAGCTATTAAAGTAGAAATTGCATAAAATATTTAATTATTAAAATTTTAACGAACATTAAGATTGGCGAACCGGCTGGTCGCCAAAGGCGGCTAGTATATAATAAATCATAATATCCATATATTGCATTCATCTGTAATACACTTCAGAAATCGAAATACAATTTTTAAGAGAAGATTATTTCTAAAAAGCATTTTTCTTTTCGTTTTTACTTTCTCGTATACGAAGTGTAGAGGAAGTATTGCAATCGCCAAAAAATTCGAAATCGAACTTTTGACGAATTCCCACGTTTTACACTTCCCTGAGTTCGACATTTTTGGAAAATGTTTGTCCCTCCCTGTCTGTAACTACGATAATTCAAGAATGCGATGGGCTAGACGGATGGAATTTGGTAGACAGTCTTTAGACAATTTTGTAGACAGTCAAAACAGACAATTTTGTACCTTTCTATCGAAATTTTAGCAAAGTTCGTTCAGAGAGGGGTCTGAATGTCCCTACTGTCCAAATATACGTTAATGTTATAATTACAAAATGAAGAGAGCTAGACAAATAAAATTCGATACACTGATTTGACATCTATAGTGTAGACATCTCTGTCAATTTTTGAGCCATATTAAGCTAGAAGTTGTCGGTCTGTATTATCAGAAACATATTGTTACAAAAATTTTCTACAAATACCGTCAATTAATCGTAATGACGCAGCGCATTGACGACCTCTGACGATACACACGACTTCACTGCAGCTTCAGAGTGCCTGTCTTTTATAGTTCCAGGAGGCGGAACTAGAATCTTCCAGACCAATCAGGGCATACCTGCCTGTATCTCGGGTCTAAGTGGATGGATCATAAAAGTTCTCGAACTTTTCAGTAGTATCCATTTAGTCGCCAAACTCGCCGCCAAGTCGGCAAATGGTCGCCAAGCTCAGCACGCACAGGACAGATCTTACAACGGTCTTTCTTACGATGACACTATTCGTTCTGGGAAGCAAATTACAGGTTTGTAACAATATAAACAAATAACTCAGAAACGCAACGATTTAAATATTTTGAATTTTGTATGGGATTTTGTGACTATAAGCGTAATCTTATGTCAAATTTTTGTTTTAATTGATTGGAAAAAAATACGTCTAAAACACACATTCGATTTTCGGCTACTATTAACAGCATGCCAGGGACGAATCGCCAAAAGACTGGCCATGGATCACACGACAGATTCATAAAAATATTCAATTCAAGCCAAAGGTTATTATTTCTTAACCTCTAAAGTTGCTCGCTGAGATAGCAACTTCATTTGAGAATACGCGAGACAGTTTTGAAAAAAGTACTCCAGCTGTTTTTTTTTTTTTTCCCAGAATGAAAAGAAAATTCAACATACAACTATGGTTTTGGTAGAAAGATCTCATGCCAATTTCCATTTATTTAAGTCACTGTGCTTTGGAGGTATCGGTTTTACCTGCATGCGAAAGTACAGACTTGCAGACGAGTAACTCTTTGAAAAAATTTCATCCAGCATTTGATGCTTATTTGTATTTTCGATACTATATTTGTGTACCAAATTTTATTTACTTATTATTCCATTACACCTTGTAGTTGTTCTGTTCACTTGTACATTTGATTGTTTGTTTGAATGAGGGGGATTTAGGGATTTTTACCTACAAAGGGTGTCATCCCAGCGTTCAACAATATCTCCAATTAATAAATGTCAAAAAAGTTCAAGTGTTGAAGGAAAATATGGAGAGATAGTTTATCTGCAAATGCTTTGCTCGTGAGTTGTTTGAAATTACAGGTTGAAAGAGAGTTGAGGCCCAACTTCGACCAGAGGCAACGTCTGATGCTTGAGTATTTTCGGCAGTGCAGTAAGATATGATCCAAATTATTCAAAGATTGGCATGTTTCGCAATTTGGTTGATTCGACAGGTTAAAACGATGTAGAAGGCCAGGTGTAATGAGTGTTTTGGTAGAAATTCTAGCGCAAATGATGTTTTCTATTTCTTGTCCATTTAGCAATATTTTTTATGTCTGGAATTTCTCCAAGAATTTCATAATATTTGCTATAGCTGTCTGTTGTTTTTCTTTTTGAGATTTGTTTGATGCGAGAGATGATGTCTTCCGATGCGATCCATTCAATGCATGGGCTGATTTCTGTTACTGATTTTGCGATCAAGTCCGCTTTTTCATTCCATAATATTGTCGAATGCCCTGGGATCCACAGAAAAGTAATATGTTGGTTAATCTGAGATTTTTCCACAATTTTGCCCGTAATTTTATGAATAATGGATGGGGATTTATATGAAAATTTTTGAAGTGCTGTAAGAACTGAAAGACTATCTGTAAGAAGAAGTAAATGTTTCTCAGGAACGGAAAGATAGTCCAGAGCCTGGCAAATTGCAAGAGCTTCAGCTGTAAAAATTGAATTGATGTTGTGGGTTCGAAAAGCAAATTGAGACAGATCCGAAATGCCGGCGATTGAAGTTAAGTTTTGCGATTTCGATGCATCACTTGTACATCTTTCATACAGATGTCCTCTGAATACATTTTATCCAAAATTTAACAGAAATTGACGATACTGATTCCAAATTTCGTTCATCTAGTTTGAAGCGTTTTTGAATGACCGTGCTCATGAAGATTTGTCAAAATTTCGAATTTCTTATCTTTATGTAATTTGCATATCAGAAATTAAAAAATTCCCCCAGTGTGTAGACGTATAATACATCTAGAACTCCACCTAGATTATTTGAAAAAAAGTCATAATTTCCCAAATAGCACAAGATGTTTTATAATATTACTACGATATTTTTCATGAAATTGTAGATAAATTAGAATCGTGAACAACATCAACATCTTTGTGCGAAACGGTTCATTTGCGTTTGCGAGAAAATAAATCTGAGATTTACGAGGACAAGACAGGGAAATTCGGAAAAAGATGGCGCCTACTTTCTTCACCAATATGTATTTAGACGATTTCTGCTACTTCTAGCAATAAATGGGCGCCTCTATAACTCGAATATTTTTTATTGCCATCTTGACATAAAACTAATGTCAATGAAAAATTATCAAGGGGGCAGTTTTTTTTTTTCTGATTGACTGATTCTTATTAATTGAGTTAATTAGCAACTAAATTTCCTACTGTTTTATCACAAAATTAGTCTTTCATTAAAATGTGTGGAGTTCTGATGAAAATTCTGAGAAAAAAAAATGCTTCCATATTAATCGAATTTTATAATAATTTTAATGATATATGGAAGATTATTACATATTTTCACAAATTTTTTTCTCATACATTATTTTGCTGTACAAACCGATGAAATAAATTAATTATTTTTTTACTTTTTTAATAATTTTTTTTATTATTAAACATTATTACAAAAATAAAAGGAATTGTAACATAGAAAAACGTTTCGTGAGAAAAAGGCCGAGGTGCTGAGGATTTTTATTAAAACTGATTGTGAGTGCGTTGATTGAATGGGATTAGCAACAAAAAGAAATAGAATTATTTACTTCAAAATGTAAGATTTAAATTTATTTAAATTATTATTTCAGGCCTTTTACAGGGTACACATTCTTATTAGAAGATGATATAAATCAAAGGCATTCTTTTGCAATTGCAGTATTTTAATGCAACAGTCCCTAAATATGGAAACATTGTGTTGACAACGAATGCTCTTAGGAAAAAAATATACAACTTTTTTCAAAATTATCTATTTTATTACCATAATTTTCAAGTATTAATGAAATAATTATGTATATTTTATCATAATCTTTTGAAGAATAGCATGGAAAGACCCATTAATGGATCATCTGATTGGCCATCAAGGTCATTCTCGATGAAACTAGACGTTAAATGACTTGTTCTCATTGTATAACATTACTGCGCAAAGATAACTAGCTAATTTAAAGTTGTAATATTTTTTACCCTTATTTCACATTTAACGGAGAATTATGCAACTTCTGAATTTAAATATATAACTGTATTAGACATATGTTGCAATTTATATGGGTAATATATTTATTATATACAATGAAAATTCATCTGCTTTAGTTGATTTTATAATCACAGCATGCCGCTTGATGAGACTATTCCGGGAAAAAAAAATAAAACGTTTACATATTACTCTAGGATAGTTTTTGGCAATATTACTGAATTTAATTCGCTGTCATTCTAAGCCATTTATATAATATAGTTAAATGGTTTTCATGTTTTTTTTTGTTTGTTTGTTTAAATTCCATGCTCTTGTTTTTGCTAGTATGGTTTATTTAATTATTTTTCCTAGTGATTTCTTTAGACCAATACATATAAATTACTTTTAAACCTATTAGTATCATATTCAACATTATTTAACTGAAAACAATGATACAAGGCGTAGTATTTTCATTAAGTACATTATTTTCCATAATTCTATACATTATTTTCCATAATTCTATTCATTATTTTCCATAATTCTATACATTATTTTCCATAATTCTATGTATCTTTTATTGTCTATTTATATTATTATGTCAGCACAGCATAAGATAGTTCTTGTCCGATGATGGGATTATTAACTTCATCAATTGTTTTTGACTTTGAGAATTATTTTTCTATTTACCCTATTTTACAAAAAAAAAAAAAAGTTTGCATTTTACGCTCCCTTTTTTTCGCACTTGAAATCATTGATTTTTAAAAAATTATTTACTTCTGTTCATTAGCATTATAATAAATGATTCATTTGTTTAAATATCAGTTTTAGCAATCATTTGAAGAAATATTACCCAATAAAAGAGATTTTCTAGAGAAATTAAACATCGAACAATTTAATAAAAAAAAAGAGAGAAGAATACTTGCTAAAATTATTCGATTCCTTTTGAGTCAACCAGTAAGATATCTTGTTGAGTAAATACATCAGCTGTAGAATGAAACATCTTGCGTTTTCCATCACCTCCTTCTTATTCTGCATCAAAGAAGATTGTCAAAATATACAAAGAATAGAATAAAACTTTAAAGGTAATTATTAAAATATTAACCATTTTGTTTCCCAGTTTTATAAATTGGAATTGTAATGAATAAAAAAATAAACAACAGTTAAGTTAATTTATACTCATTTGATATATATGAAATTCAGATTCTAAGTGAGTTTCGAAATCCATTGCACATT
Source organism: Argiope bruennichi (assembly GCF_947563725.1). Classification (NCBI taxonomy): domain Eukaryota; kingdom Metazoa; phylum Arthropoda; class Arachnida; order Araneae; family Araneidae; genus Argiope; species Argiope bruennichi. The sequence goes on along the minus strand of NC_079152.1, from coordinate 110,833,082 downwards.
TCTTATTGCCTCATTGTATTTACTTCAACACAATGTAAGAGTTTACAGTCAGATGATACAAGCATATATTATGGGCATGTGATTGCAACACCACATTTATTTTTTCAAAAAAAAAAAAAATTATAAAACAAAATACTGGTACTTGTCGATTTAATGGTAACTTAACATCAAAATTTACTTTAAATTGAAATCAAATGGAATAATTATTATTTTATAAAACATTACTTGAAAAATATTTAAAAAAATTAAGATAAATATATTTTTATTAAAACCAATCAAACAATAAAAACAAATAAAAAAAGCAATCATTTTTTAATACCTACTTCAATAATTCTGCGAATCAATTCATCCAACCAAGTAATTAATTTTTCGATAAAAGATTCGCTTTCTAGAAGACTTTGCAACCAATGAATTACTAGAAAAGTGGGAAAAAAGCATTTCTAAGCCATTTGAATTAAGTAATGAAAAATGTCATTTAACCTAAAACACATCAATTTTTACACACATATTTAAGTGTTAGCCTGAATTTTAAGGTGTATGTACACACTTGGAACTTCGAAAATCGTTCAAAATATCGAATATTTTTTTATTACTTAATAATGTTCTCTGATCCTTCAGCTTTCAAACGATACCAAGATGTTGTCAATATTCGAAATATTTCTGAAGTTATAATTATTTTTCTTGAGGTGCTTTCATTAAAAACTGTAGTTACGTTGTTTTTAAAACTCATTTTATGAAGAATGATATTTGTCCACTATGTTGCTTCATTCAAACAATCATAACTCAACAAGAAATGAACCACATACAGTTATTTATATATCAAAATAATTTGTATGAAATAGCAAATGTTTTGTCCCTCAATCAAAGTTATATTTATAAAAATAAATTTTTAATAGCTATTTAAAATTTAAAATGACAGAAAAAATCTCGCTTTTTCTATTCATTGTTGTTGAAAAAATTGTTTAAAAAAACTATGTATTTTTATAATTTGATTGAAGCAGACAACATGAAGACTAATATTAGGCATAATTTCCAACTAGAATTGTGTGTCTGTATAAATTAGAATTTAAGATATCATGTTTCAAAAAATAGGCTAATTAGCTCATTAAATATTATTTCATTAATTAATAATGAGTGTAATATGGTTTTTTTCTCACTGAAATGAGTTTAAACATATATTAATGACCTACTGTGAAAAAACTGGATTTTTAAAGTTAAAATTTAAAAAAAAATCTTCTAGTGTGTACGTACACCTTAATAAAGAAACAAATCTGAAATATACTTTTTATTTCCTTTAATATAATTTTGTCCGATAGTTTCCATTTTTATGAAAACAAATCCATTTATTAAAAGTGTAGATTAACATCAATGAAGGAGCTTCGATTTAGATTTATTTAAAATTTCAATATAACCAAAGAATAAAATTTTGATGAATAAATAGCAGTACATTTTTAAACTGCCAAATCTTCATCTTTAATCTATTTTTTTTATCACAGAAAAAAAATTTACTTACTTTGCGCTTTATCGTCCGAGGCTGGTAATAAGTACTTTATAACATAAATATCTATATTTAACAGCCAATCATGTAAAGTTTGTTGTTCTTCAATTTGATTTAATTCTCTGCTCAAGGACAATCGTGGGAACTTATTAAGAGCAGGAAGAGCTACCTTTGAAAACAAAAAAGAATTAATTTTTAACATGATACTTCTTTTATAAAAAAATACATTAAATATAGTTGAAAATATGTATTAAATATTAAATCAGCGAGAGTGGTTTCCCGAAAGGTTCTCACATACTCTCTAATAAAGGTGTTATATCAGAGCACGCCTCGCATACATTTGGCGTACAATAGTTAAGAAATACTAATCTTTGGCGTGCATTTACTACTTTTACTGAATCTATCGTGCCATTCTTGGCGAGTTGTTTGACGATTACACCCTGGCATGCTGATAATAGTATTCGAAAATCGAATTTGTATTTTAGATGTGTTTTTCCCAACCGATTGGAATAAAAATTTAAGACAAAACTACACTTCTAGTCATAAAATCACATAACAAATTTGATATATTAATCATTGCGTTTTGAGTTGTCACTTTTACATATTTCTAAAAGTACAGACCGACAGATGATCAATCCCTTCTTGGTTTTGGTTCAAAATTTGCCAAGTGTCTAAACTATAGATGTTAAATTTTATCTATCTAGCTCTCTTCGCTTTCTAGTTATCGTGATAACAGACAAACAGACATTCTCTGAGCATATTTTGTTGAAAATTTAATAGAAATTTGCAAATTTGGTATAAAGGTTGTTTATTGAATTTTATCCGTCTGTATTAAAGCGTTTTTGAGTTTTCTTCACAGACAGACAGACGGACATTTTGTTTTTCGACTCAAAAGGAGGAGATTCATCAAAATCTCGATTTCGTTCGCATTTTTTGTTGAATACGTATTTTCTCTATGCTATGTAAATGAGAAAATAAAAATTAAATATATATTTTGGAAAAGTACAGTAATGTCTTGATCTAGACTGATCAAATAACGAAGCAGAATTTCCAGACAATTCTTTATTTTACAGCTCTATATATATATACAAAAGAACAACTTGTTCTAATCTCGGTTAAATAAATAGTTATTTACACCTGTAGTAGGAGATACAACAGTCGAAATCGAAGAGTTTCTTGAAACTCCGTTGGTTCTCGGATTCTGAACTCGTGGGCTTAGTCCAACAGTCCCCTAAAATTCGTTTCTTCTCTCCTCCTAAAAAAAAAAAAAAAATCTCGCGCTTTATTTCGGCGACAATCTCCGCCTCTTAATTTACATTGGTCACCTGAGCTCTCTTTCGGCCAATCGGGGTTCAGCAATATGCTCTCTCAGCGGCGCCAGTAGGTCATAGGAAGGTCCTTTCACAAAGAGAAACATCTAGCATCCAGATGTTTGGACATCCCTTTCTCTTTGAAGGTACTATCAATACCTCTTCGACGAGGAATTCCACATGTGGTCTTTCATTGTAGTCGCTCATGAACAGATGCGAGACCACCCAGTGAAAAGATCCACCATCTTGGCTTTCTCGAGGCGTTTAGTAAGTAACAGCGACGACACAGCTGGCTGTAAATGTCTTATCAGTACTGGGAAACGGGGAATGTTACAGTACCTTTTGGTAAATTTAGTCAAAATCTGATACAAATAACTATTTTCATACAATTACCCCAGTGCCAAATTTCATCCACATAGTTTGCTGCATCTTTGAATTGTATACACAAACACACTAATATATATATATATATATTGAAGCGGCTTTATTTTGCCTCGGCGTGATGTAAAATGCCAAATTCAAGGATGGGATTTTCGGCAAGTACTTTTTTTTTATTATTATTAATACGTGGAATCATCATTGAATATATTATATAGATATTTTTTTATATTTCCCTCTTGAAATCAGAGTCTTGCATGAAAATTGGAAATTTCTATACAATCAATTTGATATTATAGAAATTTACAAAATCAGGGAATAAATACTGGTGAAAAGATAATCAAGATGATCCAAGAGAAAATAAAAGATTTTAAACTGCATCGCTAACTTCCAATTGAGTTCTTTTTTTATCACATAATAGTTTCTATATAAGTTGTTCATTTTCATTAAATTGTAATTAGGAAATTTACCTGCGATAAGTGAAGAAAGGCAACGTATCTCTTCAGAGTATTGCAGAATGCTTTGCCTTGTTTCATCTTCAATTCTTTTAATTGAGAAGGCATATTTTCTAAGGAGCATTCCAACCATTTCCGCCAATGCAAAGCAATATTTTGAATCTCACGCAATAATCTGTAAATAAATGCGCAACTTAATTTAATATTTTTTAATATGAAGTTTTATTTATCTATGTTAACCAATATTTGTTATTCAAAACTAATTTAAGGCAAGTATAATTTATAACATTTTAAATTTAAATTTATATATATATATATATATATATATATATATATATATATATATATATATATATATATATATATATATATATATATATATGCATATTTCATAGAACAGAAAGTATTATTTCGCATCTTAAAAAAAATCCTTAAAAAATTGCTAAAATAATGAAAAAATCATACGCCAATTTAATTGTTATCATTTAAAAGATTTTTTTTTTTTTTAATTTTAAAAAGGCTCAAAAATGAGTTTTGTGTTGTAAAGTTTTCGGTATGCAAAGTGGAAAACCACCCAAAGCTTATGTTTTTAACTATCATTTATTCAGTTAATTTTTAATTCATTTTTGATCTTTGAGAAAGGACAACTATTTTTCTAACATTTTGAAGAGCACGTGTGCCAAATTCAAATATCATCAAAACTGAATAGAAATTATATATTCATATAGGGAAAACATAGACAATTATGTGTGTGTGTGTGTGTGTGTGTGTGTGTACACATACATGATAGGGATTCCACTTTGCATTCCGACAACTTTACATCACAAAACTCATTTTTGCACCTATTTAAAATTAAAAAAAAATTCTTTTAAATAATAACTATTAAATTAGCGTATAATTTTTTCATTATTTTAACATTTAATTTTAAGAGTCGAAACAATACTTTCCATGTTGTGAAAATCAAACCCACTTCAAATTCTTGTTGCGAAGCTTTCACGAGATTTTATTCAATAAATATATTCATGTCGCTCTAGGTGAAAACTTATTTTTCATAATGATTATTGTCACACGAGACGTCGTTATTATGCCCCATTTTTTTTTTATTTGTAATAGATATTTAATTTTATTTTTCTTTGAAATTTTATTTTGTAAATATTTTTGGCTAGTTTTATGTTCCTTCTAAAAGATTACAAAAGAAAAAAAAATCGGAAAAATAATGGTGTTTGATTTTTTTGCTATAATAACTCCAAAACCGATTTTCAGTTACTTGCACCTCTGGCGGTTGCCAAAGAAGAGTTGGAGGGGGGAGATGATCGTTTTTTTCCAACACCATCTCGCTTAAGGCTGATATTTCTTGAAGTAATCTTTTGTAGAATAGAGATATATCTAAGAGAAACCTTGGGTAGAATCATTAGCCGCTTGGAGGGTTATTGTGTAGTGCGAATAGCTCTCGTCTAAGACGGCTATTATATTTAAAATTTTTTCATCTTTATATTTTATTTTGGAAGACTTATGTATAAAGAATAATGACTGATACACAAACCTTTCTGGTATCTCCATCATATCGGAAGGTAGCAATATATCTGTTAGAGTCTAAATACAAAAAAAATATTAATAGAAACAATCATTCATCATATTTAATAGAAGATATAATTAGAAATAGCAGGTACATTTCCTAAGATGATACACAATGTAAATATAAAGACTTAGAGGGTTGATAGTAAGTGTGTTTGCCCGTTTTTTAAGTTCTTGGTTTTCATTTAAAATCAAAATATGAAGATAACTCATTGTGCTCCGAATTAAAGTATCGTGCGTATTGTAAAAAAAATTAAATTCTAAATTATGGTATGGTAAAGTATTTTAAGGGTAGTTGAGGTAATCTTTTTAAGAGTTATCTCTTCGAATAATGTATTTAAGATGATTCTATTTAATTTCATTTCCTTTCTGTTTGTAAAGATGACATTTTTATGATGAAATTTTCTCACAGTTTATGATATTCTTCACTTGTGAAGCTGTGCACAGTTGCCCGTTCCTAATGATAATGAAATATTTTAATATTTTCATTCCTTAGTTATCAGTTAATTGAATAATTTTAATGAAATTTTCATTCTGTATGAAAAATGGACGAAAAATTTAATAGGAGACTGTATAGACTGATGTATGTGTGATGATGTGTTATGAAATATTAAATATCTAAAAGCAGAAAATAATAAAAATCAAAATAAATTATACATGAATGACAAATTTAATCATGAACTTCAATGCCGTGGTAATACTGACCATGTGGATGTACTGTCCAAGTGTAGAGGATTTCCAAATACCACTCCACCTACCGTTACTACCTTGTCATTTTTGCATTTTAATGTTATCTTCTAGTTCTTCAAGCATTTAAAAATATTCATTGCACACGCTTCTTTTAGTTTGTACAACTCCAAACATTTGTATTCAAAATTTAATATCTTTAATGAGACCGAATATCCTGTTTGATTGAAAACAAAAATACATAGCCTATCTAAAATAGCACTGTCTAATTTATTTGCTTCCGAGTATACATACAAAATGTGCGTTTCTTTTGTTTCGCTATGCTTTAGAAAGCTTGACTAAGCAGATTTTCAAAATAATCGGAAAACTATGAAATAAATCGTTTGTGAAAATCCCAATTTATATTGTTACAAATTTTGTAAATATTTCTGTAAATATTTGTATTCGTCTTGAAATATCTCAGACATATTTGAAATACTCAGATTCTGGGGCGAAAATCGCGCAATTTTGGCGTATTTTACATAAAAACAGCATTTCCAGTGATTTGGCAACGTGGCGACCTTTTGGCGAGATTCTAGGCGAAAAATAGATAGTTTTGGAAAATTCCATCACCTAAGCCATTATTAAGCGAGATAGCCTAGAATCCTCCAGAACCTTGGCGAAAGTCCTAGATTTTCACGCCAAGTTAGGTATAAGTACCACCGCCCCATTGACCTTAATCATTAGAGAATAGTGAAGACTTGAGTTAATCTAGTGCACAGAAGTTGTTATTTGTCTGTGGCATTAGAGACCTCTGTGTTTGGATGTTGTTTCCTGTTGTATTAGCTGAATTGAAGCTGCGTAATTGTGATTCGTAACTGCTGTAATTTCCTGCAGCTTCTAGAGATTTCTACGAATAAACGTCTTGTAATTTTCGAGAGATTTTTTTATCAACTCTCAATTTACACGAACCCCGAAGCGCGGTACAATATTTTTACATTCAAAACCATGGAGTTAAACATATATTTTTCTCATCATTATCCTGCTATTTCAAGAAACTAAATTCATAAGAATATTTAGAGATTAGCATTAATTTCATGACTTAGTTTCAGAAATAAATAAAATATTTACATCTTACCCGGTGCAAAATAGAGTCACAAACTGGTACTAAGTCGAGAGTGATTGGTTGTTCAAAGATGCTTATTAGATGATCAGGAAACCCTTGCCAGAAGTGAAGCAAAAACAATTGTATCTAAAACAAGCAGATGAATTTATAAACACTTGCTCATTATTTTAACTAATTATTTCTATACAAAATAGTACAACGCCTCAAATTGAAAAAAAAATTAAATATTTAAATACAAATAGTACAACAGCATTTATTCAACAAACCATTATGCTTCAGTTCTGAAAAAATACTTTTAATCCTGATAGAATAATAAAAAAAAAGCGCCTTCAATGTAATTATGACAGCTATAAAAATACATTTTACCATATTTTGTTTCTATATGGATCATATTATTGTGCCCACTATTGGCGCCCAGCATAGGCCCGCCAAATGTGGCGGAATGATCATTATGATCAGTGCAGTGGAAGTATGTTTTCGGGAACGTTTCTTTAATGATCACATCTCACACAAAACAAACAAAAAAACACTAAAGACAAGACAAGGCATCCACACGCGCACATTTAATAGAACAGCATCTCATCTCATTATAATAACAATTGCAGTGCACTATGGGATGCATACCTAATCAGGTATTGCCATCTATTATCCAAAAGAGAAGATAGAGTAATGCAACTGCTATAATATGATTTATAGGATGGAAAGACTGTATTAGATTTAGACTTCCTAATTGTTTTCAGAAGTACATTTATTGATTGAAATAAGATTAAATATTATTTATCGCATTTAAATCTGTTTAAAGGTAAAACTAAGTTTTATGATGAATGAATCAGAGAAATTTTTATCGAGTAATTTTTTTAAAAATATTATTGAATTATGAAAAAAATATTATGTGATACGCACAAGATTACAATGCTAAAGGATTAGATTTTCACTAGTAAAATTTAAAAAAAAAATTGTTTGGCAAAAAAGTTTTTGTATTTGTTGAAGTTTTATCTGTACTATTTAAAGTTCAAATTTAAATCTCATTGCAGCTGAAAGCAAATTAGAAAGATACATAATATAATGAACAAAATATCATAAGGCTTTTATAGTAGTATGAGTTACATGACTATCAAGATTTGAAGTTTAAAAAAATTTTGCTGAAGAAACCATTAAGAGACCAATATACATAAATATTTAATGAAAATCTTAGACAGCATTACTCCTGGTGAGCCAGGTGGTCGTCAGAGACGACCAGTTGTAACTTAATTGGGTTGTGATGGAAGTGGGGGTTCACAGTACAAATAAATAAAAAAAATCTTTGGATTTAATTTTGAACAAACTTATGCCTTAACATCATCACTTGAACTATTTAGCATATACCATTAAAAATTAACCAAAGTTGATTAATTGGCTGAATTCCAAATTGCAGCCCCACTAGATTTAGATATGGAAAGGAATCTGAGATCAAAATTTTATTTGAATTTCAAAGCGTGTAAAGGCATATAAAATGCTGAAGAAAATGAACGTACAGCTTCATGGCTGTGGTATAGAAATCATTTCCGAAATCAATGAAACGATGGAAGATGGCAAAGTATGTAAAAATTTAGTTTTTAATAAATCCATTCAGAGAGTTTATATCTGCTTAGATACTTTCTAAAGAAATGAATAAACTTAAATTGTATAGAAAAAAAAAAGGTTTACAATTTTGCAGGGTTTTTGTTAAGACTGATCATTTCATGCCTTTATCAAATTAATGGAATGCATATTGCTTATTTCTTATAGATTAGAAACCAAATTCTGCAATCTAGCAGTCCAGAAAGTTTTATTAATTTCATAAGAAAACAAATTTTTATAAGGTACAGATTTATTGACTGTAAACATTAAAAAGAAAGGAGGCAGATTACACAGAAATGAGCAATAACGAAAAGATTTTCTTGCATCATGCTAATCTGATTTAGGAAATAACGAAGACAAATAAGAATTTAATAAAAAATATTTATTCAGAGCCTGAACTGCAAAATTTTTCATGATAAGACAAGCGCATTAAAGTTTGGATTTTTAATCTTGGATTCTTAAATAAAAAAATTACTGTTCCACAAATTTTTAAAAATGAATGTTTTATAGCTCTAATTCTGGAGCGAGTTTTACCGATTTATCAAACAACAATTGCTTCATTTTAGGCGCCTGTTTTAATTGCTTTGTTACAATTTGGTCTTTCTTTTTTATTGCCAGCTCTAATTGTTTTTTGAGTTTCTGTATTTCCACTTGATATTTCATTGCCTTTTCCTTTAATTCTTGCAAAATAGGTCTGTTTTTCTCACTGTCATCTCTGTCAGACAGAAATCCTGACAACTTCTTCGTTTGCTCTTTTTTAAACTGAATCTCTAAGAGAAGCTTTTCATTTGAATCTTTCAATCTTGCATTTTCTAGAAGTTTATCTTTCAAAATCTTCTCTAAATAACAAGAGTTGTTAGAATTGTTTGATTTGATTCTTAATTCAATATCATGCATTTTTGTTGACATTTCCTTTTGCATAGTGTTGTTTTGATCTAATAATAGATTTTTCATGTTTTTGAAACAGTTTTCGACAGATATCAACACAGAATTTTGAATAAATTGACACAAAATCAAACTTTCTTTTGCTTTACTAATTAATATTTTCAGTAAGACAATTGAAGCTTCTGCGGCTAAGATTTTCAAGGATTTCGGTTGATTTTCCATTTTAGCTGAAATTAACAATTTAGGTATTAAAGACCTTTCAATTGATACAAAAGTTAAGAATTTATTATCTAATTAGAATTAAGAATATTCTCCCCTCGATTTTTCGGGGTACTTGTTTATTTTTAAGGCTCCCCCCCCCACAATAAATTGCCAAAAGTAAACTGTGGCATGCTTCTCGATTCGCGATCTTGGCATTATATGAATATTAAGTTAATATGGAAATATAAACCTCTTGGCGTAATTTGGAAATCGCCAAGTAAACCAGGTGCCCTAAAAATAAACAAGCACCCTTTTTCACATACTTACACGGTATAGCACATTTTGTGTTTGATTTCACAACATAATGAAATGAATACAACCAACGAGCACATTTTTAAAAAAAATAAAAATCATTAGTTTTGGTGCCAAAATAATGTTTAACTAGTTAGTTTTTCCAGTTAAAGTCTTTTAATATCAAGGGCAAACAAAAATAATTGTTTGTTGACAGATTTAGAACAATATTAGTTATAAGGGAGAGTTATATTGGAGGTTGCTTTGCCAATAGTACCTTTGACCAAATTGACAGATTTTTTACCAACTATTTGAAAGTTTTAAAGTGTTTGCATTTCCTTTGTCTTGGAACGAGAATTTGGAGGAATGTTGAGAATCTTGAGGATATTTTCTTAAAGTGGTGGCCTGCTCCTCGTTTAACAGGATGATAGGTATACGGGAAGATGAGGAGGAAGGTCAGAGATTGACTACTTTGTGGCTGGGGGCCAACCGCCTCGAAAAGGAAGTCAGTTCGGTGAATCGGCAGGCGTTATGGATGGATTATGACAGACAGCAGTTGGCCACAACAAATCCTGTCGATACTGCTTCGTTCATTAATGGCGTGGTGGTTGGTGTATACAAGAAGTGCCTTTGACTACTTCAGTCTATGTTGACGATAATTTGGAAATTCATGCGTTTTGAGCCAAGATTATCCACCAAATGCTTAATTTAACTTGCTGCTTTTTGAAAGAAATGCTTACTATACCTAATAAAACTGTTTATTTGATTCCATTACTGAAAAGTAAGTAATAAAGAAATTACTTTTTGCCTCAGAACATTTCTTGATACTAATAAGAAATTATAATAGTATGTGCAGATTGAAGACTGAATAGCAATCTTCTTTAACGCGAACTCTAATTTTTCTATTTCAAACATAGAATGAGTTATAGAAGTTTAAATGGGAAACTGTCTCATATTATGTTTTTGAAATCGTGAACTTTTGATCAGGTCAGTGTCACAATAGTTCTTATTTAGAAGGACTTGTGATAGTTAATCTAAGATGATTTTTTCAAATTTGTCTGATCGTTGATAAATTGTCCCTGCTATCTCTATTTGATCCTTGGTTTTATGATCTGTTTCATAGGATTTCAACTGCAATTAAAAACCAGGGGGAGTAGTCCCCAAGACTTTCTCCCTTACTTCCGAATAAATGTGTTATATTGGAGAACACCCTGCATGACATTGGAGTACAATAGTTGCGAAATATTAACTTTTGGCGTGAATTTAGCATTTTTACTAAAACTTTCGTATTATCCTTGGCGAGTTATTTGGCGATTAATCCCTGACATGCAGTGAATGATATCCGAAAATCGAATTTGTGTTTTAAACCCGTTTTTCCCACCTGATTAAAACAAAAATTTGACACAGAACTACACTTGTAGTCATAAAATACCATATCAGATTTGATATATTCAAGTCATTGCAATTTTGAATCATCGCGTTTACATGTTTCTGAAAGTACAAACAGAGTCAATCGTTTGTCGGATTTGGCTCACACTTTGATAAGTGTCTACACTATAGACATTAAACTTGTGAACCGAATCTTATCTCTATAGCTCTCTTTGCTTTGTAGTTATCGTATTAACTTATATTCGAACAGCTAGACAGACAGACTTTCTTTGAATGGATTTTGCTCATAATTTTATAAAAAAAACTATAGAACTACTTTAGCAATGCATTTGGCTTCTGGGTTTGCCGTCACCAATACAAAAGGAAGATGAACCTTGATTGCTAACAAAAGTGCAAGGAATAATAGCTACGAGCCTACAGTAACTTTTTAAGAAATAAAAATTCTAAAAGTGATAATAGATTTTCATACAAACTATAAAGATGAGTAAAGATTTTCCTCATTCACAGTAGATTCTAGAATAATGAATTTACAATCCCACCTCTCATAATAAATAAATCGCATAACGAGCAAAATGTAAAATAGTGACTCGCTGAACGAGCGATGTTTCGCAGAACGAGTGCGAAAAGACATGCGACATCACATGCTGGAATGTCTTGTATTAGTCTGAGTTGAGCGCTTGTTTGAAGAGAACCTTTATAATGTTTACAGATAAGAAATTTTGCACAGACTGTCGTAGTCGAACTCAATTCTGAGAGGTTTGAGCGAGCCCTTGCGGAGACTTAATCCATGAGATGTTGAAGATTATGGGAGTAGAGGTGGACGGCAATGACACCGTTGAGATGGGAGAAGAATATAGCCAGAACTACCGAAAAACTTATGGAGCGGCACTCTGAATCACCGCAAAACGCTGCGAATGAAATTTAGTCAGCAGAAGAAGAAATAACAAACGCAATAATTTGTCAATGAAATAAGGGAAATGTTAAAAACATGGAAATTATTGCATCTTAAGTTGAGACCCGATAAGATAGTAACTATTTAATTAAGATGCTGTGTTACATTTTCGCCAACTTTTAAAGCGTAGCAAAAAAAAAAAAAAAAAAAAAAAAAACACGTCTTTAGAAAATTTTTTTAAAAAATACATGCATTATAAATAATAAATTACATCATTATGAATTTGTTTGAATATATTTTTTCCCTGGAATGGTACCCATTGTCCTATAGAAAAAATTGTTTCGCTTAACGTTGTTTCTAAATACGAGTAAGATGCGGGAACGAAATGTGCTCGTTAATCAAGGTTCCAGTGTATTTTAAAAGGAATTAATCTTTTAAAACTGCGGAATCTTGTAAATAACTTGTCCTTGTATAAAAACCCGTATTTTATTAAAAAATAATGGGTTATTGTTTTATGACTAAAATTCATTGCTTCTTTAAATAAAAAATCATGTTCATAATTTAAATAATAAATCTTCTCATAATAATGGTCAAAGGTCATTGCACAGTCAAAGCATGGTCATTGCATGGTCAAAGATACAATACCATTGACTACCGTGTAAGGGTTTTTAAAAAATCGTAAAAATAATAAAATTGAAAATCTTGGTCTTTCAAAATATATAATAATTGCAAAATTAAGTTGAGTTAAGGCCAGACAGAAATGTGGACATGAAGCCAATAAAAAAAAAATTAATAAGTAAAAAATTAATCAATCAAAAGTGCAACACTCTTTTATAAGTCAAAAATGTTGATGCAAAGGTTATTTTTAATTTTTATATGCGAAGTTTACAAAGAGAAAGTATCTGATTTGGAGATTTTGATGAAAGATGTGTAAGTAAAAGCATTAAAGAAAAGTAAAACCTGAGTAAGGAAAAACAATTTTAGAATTATATTTATGTCTGCATACATTTCTTAGATTTAGTTAACGATGGAGTAATTGTAATTATTATGGAGAGGTATCCTGGTTTCCTCTGTACTTGTAATAGAATGGCATATGGTATGTGATTCTAACACCGAATCAGGTATTCTATTAGCAGACTTACTTCTATTATGAAATTTTTGATCAAAACAGACATTAAGAAAAGAAACTTTCACTAAAATCACACATAAGTTTCTTTACTTATCAACGAAACTAAGAAAAATTAAACAGATCAACAAGATTTTTTTAATGCTCACATTGATATTCATATTGCATGAAAAATATTACATGCATTTCCAGTTATGGTATTCATTTAAGCTTGTGTTACTAAATAGTCTTGAAAAAAATATTAAGTTCAGTGTTTTCATCAAAACTGTCGTCTGTATTTAAGAATAACTTCATTTAAAAGTAATGGAAACAGAGAAAAAAAATATGCAAAGTAGAGTGTCTATTTTTGAGTAAAGATGAAAGTAATGTCTCTCAACTTTATTTTAGCAAATATTGTCTGCAGAAAATGCTAAATCTTTTAATGAGGTTCGCATAAATTCCATATCCTTGAAGAGCATTTGATTTTTTTCAATACCCGAAACAGGTTGCTTTTTTGTTTTTCCATTTAGGATTTTTGCTCCCAGAAATTACATCCAGAAAATCAAATTCAGAATTTGAGGTAATTGTTTATTTTTATAATTCCCACGTTTACTTGGCGATTTTCAAATTGCGTCAAGATTTCCAAGCTGTATTATAAGTAACATGCCAAGACAATGAAACAAATAAAGGCCTAAGTGAAGATTAGTGTGCACCAGCAGTTTGTCGCCAATATTGCAAACCATCGAATCCCTCTTATAGCAACCATACTGCTGTTTTGTTTACTACTTTTTGCAATGGTTGAGTTGTACATAAACTACAATTACATTATGAAAAATGTTAAATTAAAAATATTAAAAAAATGTCGATTAAAGATTTTAATTTTGTTCTTTATTAAAATTAAAATTTATTAAATAAAAAAAGTTAAGCTTATAATTAAAAGTTATTTTCTTCTTTCTTTTTTTAATGTGAATACGAACAGAAAATATTTATTCTTTTGCAATTTTTAATTGTCAGTATGCGCTTTAAAAAAATCGTCTGCATTCTCACTTTAAAAGACAGCTGCAATGGAATTCTTAGCAGTTCTCTTAATTCTTTTGGTGTTATAACCGTTGGTTCCCTTCATAATTTGTTATGTCGGGAGTATTTCGAACCTGTAGAATGGATGAAGGGTGAGTTAAATATGCATATATATATATATTTGATGAAGTTAGGAAAGGATGCTTGTTTGAAATTTTGTATGGAGAATGTTCCGATTGCTTATTTCTCCGTTTTTTCTTTTCTCTTGGTTATGTACAGTTTCTGTTATCCACACAGTCTTTATGTTCAATGTGCTAGCGAAGCTACTAGGTTCCCGCTCCCGCTGCTAGCGAAGCCGTAGGATGTTTTTTTTAAGTTACAAAAATTCTGCCCGGTGACTTCTACAGATGCCTTCAAGGTACCGGGCAGTATGAAAAAACAAACAAACAATATTTATCAGTAAAATGTCCTAATTAGATGGCGGGAAATGGTAACCTTAACTGTTCCGCGGAAGTATTTGTTTATTTTGTCCGCCATCTTTATTGGCGACTTGGCATTGTTGGCGCAGCTGGGTGTACACTAAAGTTCACTTTTACACAAATAAATATTCAGTTTAATACTTTTAAATATTTTTAAACCTTTGGGTTAAAAATATTATACAGAAATTCTAGTAAGACTAATGTCCAGTTTCTCTATAGGAAACAAAAATTGTGGCAAACATCTAAAAACTCGCCCAAACCCCGGAACATTTGATGACTACCAGAAATGGTAGCAAACGGCTTTTAAGGTTGCAATAAAAAATTGTCAAAATTACATTTAGCAAACAAAGGGAGTGAGCGGGAAAAAGAAAGAAAGAAAAAAAAAAAAAAAAGGAAGGAAGAAAGAAATTTTTAAAAATTCTGCTTTGGTGAAAGGATCAAACTAAAGTTTCTAAGCCGGGATGAAATTTTTTTATCTTGAAGTTATTTTAGTCATTCATGTATTTTCTTGTAAGACATCGAAGTAAAAATTAATTCAAATGACTCATTCACCATATCAAAACTTTAGATTGGCCGAGAAATATTTCAAAAGAAGAAAAGAGAAACAATGAATTAATATTTCGGAGCTTACTTAAAAGTACTTTCTTCTCTGTCAAAAATCTATTACATTCTATTTAAATTATAACATATATTACATGAAGCAAATTTTTAATTAATTCGTTGGGAATATTTTCCTTATTAAAATATTTCTGCTTCAAAATTACGACACTGATTGATTTTTTTCGTACTTGTATTGCCATACATAACTAAGAAATTATGATCAGTAACAAAAAATATGATTAAAGTATTTGAAAAAGAATTTTAAAATATGTATTTATTTTGAGCAATTCCTTCAAAGAATTTTATGTTGTGCACTCAACTAGGTAAAAATATTCTTGTTTTTGATTTCTTAAGATTTTCAAATTGTATTTGCTAATGAAATATTATTATGAAAGTTATTCAAGGGTTTTTGTAATCACTGAAGTCTAATACAATGACCTTTAATTACAGGATTTGTTTCCCTATAGTATTATATATAAATTTCGCATTTGCAATCCATAGTTAAATATATATACCAATCTTGATTTTGAATTTTACTGGCACAAGAGCATTTCAATATCAAACAGCATGTGCTTTTTAATCGAATGCGTAATTACACATAAAAAGGGAAATTACGTTATAGGGAAAAATCGGGACAATACGGCAGTGAATCACATGACCAGACCAGCCAATCATGTTCGAGATGGCCAACCTGGAGCCGAAGGATATAGCCGCCTATTAAGCTAACTAGTTTGTATTCACCAGCCAGCTAATTCAGATTTGCTTGTAATGCTTGCAACTGCTTTCACCAAATATGGTTATAACGCAAGCTTTTTTAATTGGGATGCAATCATATAATAGAGAATTACTTTTCATTTTAAGGATCTCGGGTTCGTAATTAAAGTTTGAAAGAATGCGATTCAACAGTAATTATTATGCAAAATAATGCCTACTTCAATACATTGCACAGCAGACTACTTATTAATATATTTATATATTTTGGGAAACAAGGCTTAGAATATATCTTTCTTAATTTTATAGGCTGGTATACTATCTGTAAAATACAATGCATATGGTGTGAAGATCGTTTAAAATGATCCGCTGAGCACAGAATGAAATCCAGATTTTTAGATAATTTTAAATAGATTTATAATTAAAAATGAAATGAACATTTAATATTTTTCATTAATAGCTTTACAGTATATGATCGCACAAGAACTATATTTGCACCAATTTAATATTTAAATAATAAGTTTTTCAATAATATAAGTTTTTTTTTTATATTTCCATACAATTTTTTCTTTAATTTTAACAAATTTTTAAGTGCATCTGAAGCATGCTTTACGACAATCTTTTTCAACCAAATGAGTTCGATTCAAATTCTATGGAACAATTAATTAAAATTGTAATAATCATTCAAAATGAATTTTTTTTTCGGGTGAACCGGTGTTTAACCCCCTTCTTCGCCAAGTTGCGATAACGCGCCAAAGCTGACAACCACCAGACTGGCAAACCTATTATCTTTCGCCTTTATTATGCGCTATGATTGGACATCTGCTCCCTCGCTTTTGAACATTTCGCAAAACGCGACGCAAGACCGTTGTTGGCGAGTTGGCGGTTTTTGAAAATTTTGCCAAGCAGGGAGTTAAACTCCGGTCGTACCTTTTTTTCAACATTATAAATCGGGAAAAAAAAAAAAAAAAAAAGGAGAAAGGGAGGAGAGCCTCAAACAAGGTATGTAAAAAACTTTTCAAAAGCTTACTTCTTCGAAATTCCCACTGATGGTGATATCTACTATGCATTGGCAATGCATTTTGTACATCGTTAGGAATATTCTGAGCTGAAATTTCAAATAAATAGAGTAAGACTTTGTGTTTCATATTCTCTATATTCTCTGTTTGTAATTAGTTATTTAACAAAAAGGAAAGAAAAAAAAATCGACTTTTTAAAGAGAATCAAAACGAAGCACGATTGAACACAGTCATGTAATCGAGAACCTGTGTTTAATGGATTCCAGGGTTATTATTATAATCTCAAGCAGCATTTATGAGGTTTTCTGCGCAAGTTTAAATCAACTCCAATTCTTTGCAGAGCAGACTACTTATAATTCAATTAGTGTTGGAAAATGCAATATTATATCTTTTGGTACATTTCGGTTATAACTGCGACCAAAAAGTATCACGAGAAAAATTTCGCCAAATTATAAAATTGTACTCATGTACATTGTTATTTATTATGAAAAGTTTTGAACATTCGAATCACAAGCTTCTAATACATAGTTTGACTACTGAAATCTCCAAATTGGCGAAATTTTTTCTTGGCGCATTTTGGCCGCTGTTACAACCAAGTACCAATCTTTTTTTTATATCGTTTACAGAAAATAGCCATATCTTAAAATGTATCTTTTGAAATTAGTTTCCGAAAGCATTACTGCTCCCGATTGAGACATACTATATGGCAAAATAATATGAATATTTTCCAAAGTTCAAGGAACATATTAAATTTATCGAATTTCAATTTTTCACATGAAGTTGTTAAATGTCATTTTAGACCGAACTATCAAAATTATTGAATTTTGAAAAATGTTCGATGCATTTCATCATTTATATAATCTAAGCTTTTGTCTACAGTTTTAAAAGTAACTGTGCTATCTAAGTGAATAAATAAGAAATCAAAAACGGAATATTGCATATCTATATTATAACTAAATTTCTCAATAAAAATGTGGAATAATTATAAGTAAAATTTTGTTTTAAAAACCCTCAATATCTTTTAGAGAATTGCTAGAAATCAATTTTTTTATTTTAATGTTTACAACTTTTTGAAACATTTGCTATATAGCAAATAATAGTACAATTCAAACACACGAACACATATAAATTAAGATGGGATTTTAAGGTCGCACTTATTCCAAAATAAAATTGCAAAAACGTGTTTATTAAGGCTATCTGTCTTTTTTAAATTTTTGAAAGAATTTTCGCTGTTAATTTTAATTTTCACTTCAAAAGTTATGATTTCGCAAAGCATATTGATTTGAAGGTAATATTACCAATGAAGACAAATCAGATATTTTCTTAATTTTATCAATAAATCTATTCTACTGAATTTTGTGACACAAGTGAAATATTTGAAATGCAACTTCAAAATTTCTCTATTTTAAATTGAAACGAATTTTGAATAAAACCTTAGTCAGTTATTTGAACGCTAAGTAATATCAAGTGAAGATCTAGTTGTAAAATATAAAAGATTAATCTGCTGGCTTAGAGGTCAAGAGAAATATCAATGAAAACATTTTGGTTTCAATAGCAATAATAATTTTTTATATACTTTTTATTATAACTGCATTAATGAATATTTCATTCATGCAGTTTTGGATATCTTTCTATTCTCTTTTATATTCTAGATTTAACTTACAATAGTTGCTATTTTTTTAAAAAAAACTATCAATAAAAAAAGTAGAAAAATCTTCATTTTACCTTTTCTTTGAGATCTAAATTTGTTATTAGAAGATCACTGACATCAGGAAAATTCGGCAAAAGTGTCCCAGTTTTTGAAGTCAAGGAAAACTTCTTGGGAGATCCAAGCTGAAAGAAATAATCGAACCATTAATTTGAAATACCATAGTATGATAATGTTTTAGACTTGATTCATCTGTCTTTATGTTATTTTTAAAAATTTAATCTTAATTACTCAGAAGCAAAAACAAACTCTAAACAAACAATTTAATGGAAATTTGAATCTCTTATCGAAAGTATCATAGCATAAAGGTGTTTTAGAATTCATCTGTCTTGAAAATATTTATAGAAATTTCTCTTTTTATATAAAAAAAATAATGTGCTGTAAAAAATGTTATGAACAACGTCGTAACATGCAATTATATGAATATAGTAAATAAAAGAAATCAAAATTATAGCTAAAAATAAACTCGGAAATATTTTCAAAAAATTATTAAAATTAATGAAAAAAATAATGCTATAAGTAAAACTAATATCACCAAGAAACTGTTTTTTTGTTGTTGTTGTTGTTTTTAAATTTTAAAGTATGTATAAATGTTTTCCTGCTTATCACATAACGCATCGCATCAAAATAGTACATGTTGTAAACAATTTCATGTTAAAAATAAACCAGAGGGAGTGGTCTTTCCAAAACTTTCTCGCATATTCTCTAATAAACTTTTCATGCCAGAGAATGCCTTGCATGGCACTGGCAAACAATATTTACGAAATATTAACATTTAGCGTGAATTTGGCATTTTTACTGAATCTATCGCGTCATTCTTGGCTAGTTATTTGGCGATTAATCCCTAGCATTCTTTAATAGTATCCAAAAAATCAAATTTGTGTTTTAGACATGCTTTTTATCAGCCCATTGAATCAAAAATTCGATACATAATTGAACTTGTAATCACAAAATCCCATATCAAATTTGATATATTTCAGTCATTGCGTTTTCGAATTATCATGTTTATATGTTTCTGAAGGTACAGACTGACAAGCGATCAACCCATAGTTGGATTTGGCACAAAATTTGAGAGGTGTCTACATTATGTATGTGAAATTTGGGTATTGAATCTTATCTATCTAGCTCTCTTCGTTTTGTAATTTTCGAGTTAATTTATATTCAAACAGCCGGACAGGGACTTCTTCAGAACAGACTTTACTCAAAATTTGATAGAAATTTGCAAGTTTGGTGTAAAGACCGTATTCAACGCCTAGATCAAAGTATTTTTGAGTTATCTTTGTCACATGCAGAAAGACGGACATTTTCCAAAAATGTTATTCGCACCCAGGGTGGTCTAAATCGTGGAAATTGCCAAAATCTCGATTTCGAATTTTTCGACGATTACTATTCTTTCTTTTTACAAAGTACGCGATAAATTAAAAATTCAGTTCTTAAGAAATATCTTTCATTTCTTATAAAAATCGTCCTTTTAGCTGCAAGTGTCACATGCTGACTTTTATTTTCAAATACCTTTTTTAAGATCCACTTTCATACTAAAAGATGTACAGACAAATAAAAATTAATGTTAATGAAATAATTAACAATGAAGTCTTTATATCCCAAATTGGTACTTTCCATTAGCAGGTCTCAAAACAATCTGCCCAATCCTAGCAATAAATATTGGTGCCAACTGAATAACGCAAACATTCAAACTTAGTAACGATTGGAAACTTTGCCAATGGAATAGCACCCCCAAAAATTATTTTAAAAATTGGAACTAACGTATAAACAGACGTATTCACAGAGTTAAAGGTATGTAGCTTTTCCTTATACGCAACCCCCCCCCCAGGGGCACCTCGAAATGAGGATGAGATACTTCCGGCATGGTGGTTGGATCTCGCCACCCTGGAGGGTACACTAATAGGTGGGGGATCTGACTCCTCCCATCGATGATGGGACGTTCTTCCTTCGGGGAGGGTTGTACCGTGGCCGGTGACGGCCCTTAGGATTCAACCACAGTTCCCACCAATGTTGCTGTTGCGGCGGTCCGGTCATTCAGTTTTTATGGTTTTAATCCGTGTGCCTTCGTGGCGGGTCGAAGAGTTAGATGGCTGACTTTCCTTATACGCACATATAGTGCTTTAATTTATCGATATTCTTTCTTATGACTGTTTTATACTTTCTCGTGTACGAGGTATTAAGTATTGTAATCTTCAAAAATTTCGAGCTTGCGATTTCGATAAATCTTTGCGTTTTAGACATCTCTTGAGTTCGAAAAAAACATTTTTGAAAAAATGTCTGTCCGTCTATCCGGCCATCTGTTTGTGACAAAGATAATTCAAAGATGCTTTGAGCTAAACGGATGAAATTTGGTATATGATCTTTCACCAAATTTGTGTAGATTTCTATCAAATTTTGAGCAAAATCCATTCAGAGGAAGTCTTTTTGATCGGTTGTTTGAATGTAAGTTAATAACACGATAACTATAAAACGAATAAATCTAGATAAATAAAATTCGGTATACAGATTTGACATCTGTAGGGCAGACACTTACTAAATTTTGAGCCAAATCCATCAAGGGCTTGACTGTCTGTCGGTCTGTACTTACAGAAACATGTAAACGCGATCATTCAAAAACGCAGTGACCAAAAAATATCGAATTGGATGTGGAATTTTATGACTACAAGTGCAGTTTTATGTCAAATTTTTGTTTCAATCGGTTGAAAAGAAGCGTCTAAAACCCAAATTTGATTTTCGGGTACTTTTAATCGCATGCCAAGGATTAATCACTGAAAGAATCGCCAAGGATCACACGATAGATTCAGTAAAAATGCTAAATACACGCCAAAAGCTAATATTTTGTAACTATTGTAAGACAATGCCATGGAGGTCGTTCTCTGGGATAATGCCTTTATTAGACAGCATGCGAGAAAGTTTTGGAGAGACCACTAACTCTGGTTTATTTTTCAATGAGATAGTATACCACGATATTTATTGAATCTGAACTATCGCTCCATCCGTTTTAATTGACATTAATTCTGTAATTGGTTAATAAGACCATCTCATTCTAAAAATGAATTCGTTTTATCACTTTTCTGAGGTGTCTTTTTCTTTCTGTATTTGTCGCCCATCAAAATCCCTCTTTGACAGACAGTAAATGCCTGCTAGCGATTCGAATTTCATTGTATCTTTATGGTAGTCAATTTTGTTTTTTTAATCTTTCGTTTATTCTTTTGTCCTTGAGAGGATGAGTGCTGAGGAACAACACAAAGTAACGTATGTCAAATATTACATAGTGTAAATCAGTAATTCTCAACTTTTTTTTTTTTTATAACGGCACACTTTTAACGATTTCGAAATTTGGCAGCATAGAAAGAAAAAGATAAGTTTAAAAGTTGTTTTCTTACCTATAATACACTGTGTAAAATAGTTTATGATAATAATTTCGAATGTAAAATAAAATAATATAATATGTACTAGAAAAACAACAGCACGTTTATTAAGGGATTAATTACAAGGTAATAATAAGAATAGTTTTAATGAGAAATTTGAGCTGGATGTTTCTTTTTGATAATTTCATTTATATTTGGTCGTAAAATTGACAATGCTACTCTCATATCGTCTTCTACATTTAACAGTCTCGATCTTTTTTTCGTTTTTATGTTGGTTAATACTGAAAATCCGAATTCACACAAATAAGATGTAGGAAATTGTAATAATATTTTTAAAGCCTTTTTTTGGTTATCATTGGATAATCGCATCTAATATCGAAGATAAAAGCAGTTTTAACTGTTGTAAAAACAACAGTTTTCTTTTACAGTGTACTTTTTTTTAAATTTAAACAAACTTTACTCGTAATAATAATAAAAAAATTATAATTTTTACTACATACATTTCTAAAATTAGTGGCACACAAAAGTGCCGCAGCACAGTGGTTGAGAATCGTTGGTGTAAATAATGATAGGGTTCAACCAAATGAACTCAGTAATGCTAAAATTACTTATAAAGCTGGAGTTAATATAATGTTGAAAATGTATTGGATATTCACAGATAGCCTCAAATCTAAAGGTGTTGAGATGATGCGATATCACTGCTAGAAAATATCTAACTGCAAGGTAAACATTTACTATTAGAAACTTTTATAAAGAAACCTAATTGTTTTATCCATACACACCAGTTGAAACTGTTTTGCTTTTTTTAAGTAAAATAGGCCTAAAAAAGCCTTATTGGTTTAAAAAAAACTTAGCTAATTTTTAAAATTCTCTTTTTTTTATAGAAATTACGCAATGAAGTTTTTTATACCCAATGAAGTGTGCCTGTATGAAATCTGTTACCCTCTTTTTCAATTGTTGAACATTTATAGTTATCCAACGTCAGTATCAATCGTTTAGAACGGAATCATTATAAAAAAAATAATTTTAAACCTAAAATTTAAATTTAAATTGTAACATTAATGAAATCGTCTTCTTGGAAATTTTTTCACTTTAAATTAAAAAAAAAAAAATTCTTCTCAGCAAGCCGGAAGGGCAAAGGTAGATTCCTTTACATCTGAGTTACTATCTGGCAACAGAAATTGTTGATGATAGAAACAATAAAAATTAGGGCATAAATAATTTTTCTGCCCTTAATTTCTAAGATATTGCAGTTATCGAAAAACTTAAAATACAAAAGTTGTTCATCTCAATGAGGCGCTAATTTAGCTAATTGGATTTTGAGTTCTAAAGACCATGACCGGTGAAGACCTGTAAAAATTTTCCTAAAGTCGTGTCATGAATACCATTGCAGTAGGTAGTCTTCCTCTATGAATGTACTTAAAAAGACTCTAGGCAAGCTGGAAGGCAAATACGGATTCTTTATTATCTACTTAATATTTACAAATTCCTTTCAATCTTTAGACAAAAATAATGAAATATTGCAAGATGGGAAATACCATAGATAATTATTTGATTATATAAAACTAAATTTAAAAAAACAAATTCTATGACGAAAATATGCAGCATTGCACAATTTAGGCTTAAGTTTATAGATGGAAAAACACAGTGATGCAATAAAAATGACATTTTAAATTATTTTCATTTCATTGTTTTCAGAATCTTGAATATTTAGACTATCAACCCAACTCTTTTTACCTCCTGTCAATCAAACAATCCTCTTGCATCACAATCCTCCCCCTCCCTGTATCTCATGATACCAAAATTATCTGATTAGGTCAAGTACTTGATATAGATTTCTTCCCGGATGTATCGATACTCTTTTAGATACGGAATGGCACAGACAGCCTGGTGCCATCAGAAGCACTAAAAAAAAAAAATCCCTAAGAGTTTTCGTCACAACTCGTTTTTATCAATTTTTGTCAACACGAGAAAAGTGGTTGACAAAAGATGTGTTTTGATTGTTGAAAATCTCGAGATCGTATGTTCGTAGATAATTCTGTCAAATTGAGGAGAAGATAAAAATTGACAGATAAGAATTGTCAACTTGAAGCAGGGAAAAGCCTGGAACTTATACTATAGGGATCATTAATTTCTGAATTATTTCGATTAATATTTTAATCACCAGTTAACCCTTCTTTGCATGATTTTTTTTTTGTGTGTGAAATAAACCAGGGCGATATAATTCATGCTCTAGATCAAAGGAAAAATGTTTAAAAAATCCTAGTATAAACATATAATATAAAATAATTAAAAAACAGTATGATGGAAATATCCATCATCATGCAAATTTACATGTTAGGCACAGTACAAAATCTTCAATGTCTCTCTCTTCTGAATTTCTCCACTCATTATCGCTTTTATTAGCAAAAAAATGTCAGATTAGTTATAAAAAAATATTCAAGAAATGGCACGCTTCTTCCAACCACAACAAACAGCGGAATGAACTATAGCTACGTTCCTTATTACGCAATAGTCGCGAATAGTTACCAGCAACAAACCAATTTACAGTACAGCTGTTTTGAGTACAATTTTTTGTTTTCTAAATGTTATGATGGAAATTACCATCATAATGCAAAAAAAGGGTAACTAATCATTTTTTTTTTCAAAAAAAAATTAAGCTTTTTTTTTACTGTGCTTCAAAAACAACTGAAATATTTTATTTAGCAAATGATCATAAGAAATTATTAGTTAGTTAGCTTTTTTCATTTCAGAAAAAATATTAATTTTCAATTTTCATTTTTTTTTGTAAATTATTAATTTTAAATATAGCTTTCTGTTTCAATAAAGTAATAGAAGCGGTTTCCAAACTACTGTGTATTTAGAGCAAATAGCTAAAATTATTTTTAATACGAAAAATAAATTATGTTAAGATCATCTTAGAATTTTATTATTCAGTATTTCAATTCTATTAAAGATATTAATAATTTTTCAAGTGAAATATATTAATTTTTTAAATGAATTATAAAAATATTAAAAATAACTGAGCTATAAATATAAATAAAAAAATAAGTTAGCTATAAATTATAAAAATTTTTTGCTAGCTATAAAACATAATTTTTTTTATTTATAAATTATAATTTTTTTTGTTAGTCATAAATTATAATTTTTTTGTTAATTATAAAATATAATTTTTTTATTTTAATTTAATTCAGTTATAAATTATAAATTTTTTGTTAATTATAAAATATAATTTTTTTATTTTAATTTAATTCAGTTATAAATTATAAATTTTTTGTTAATTATAAAATATAATTTTTTTTATTTTAATTTAATTCAGTTATAAATTATAAATTTTTTCAATATATGATATCCAAAATACTATAATTCAAAATATAATTTTTTTATTAGACAGCTTTCTTACTTCCAAAAATATTTTTTTATCACTTACCTCCTTTTTATTCAAAACACAAGATGAGAATCTGAAAATAACAATAAACATTCCAATAAAATAGACACCCAAAAATATATTCAATACATGAAAAAGCTAACAAAACAAATGCATCTTATTAAAATAATATTTTTGCTACGCTAAAGATTTATTTTTTAATTTATTCAATTTAAAAAGTATCATTAATTTATACAATGATTATATGACTGTGTAATATTTTGCACTACGAGTCATTCCAAAAGACAGGCTCATTCCGTATGCTAGACAGGAGAACGATGAATAAATCTGACGCTGAAAATTGCATGCAAAGAATGCTTTATGATCATCAAAATCGCCCAAAATGACTTCGCCTTTTCAGAAATCCTTTTTCACGCCAGTGTTCTCTTTTTGTTGCTGACTTAATCATTAGTCTCGGTTTCATAAGTAGAATCATTAGTGATCAGGATCAATAATAAGCTCATAATCAATCATTGGTTGATTAATCATTATCAATCATAAGTTCATAAACAATAATTAGTTCATTAACCATCATCAATCCATAGTTCATTAAGTTGGAATAGAATAAGTGCGCTAGAGACAAGTGAAGATTTTATTTTGTTCGAGATGAGAGACAAATTAATTCGACACGAACAAATGGTCCGACATTTTTGCACATTTTTGAAAGTGTACATCATTATCTGCTAGAAATGAGGACATTATAAAGAAAGGAAATATTGAGATGAATTCCATGCATATTCATTATATTTCTATGATCTATGTTAGACTGACTGGGAATTTAGAGGATGAGCGGCGCATGCGCGTCGATATGAAAAGCATGATTTATCAATTGACAAAAGAATCAAACGGTCTTCATTTCGAATTAAAGAAAAAAAAATACAATATACCAATTAACCTAAGCCGTTTTATGGAAAAATCAGTAAAAATTTAATTGAACTGTTTAGGAAATCTGTTTTATAATATTAGTACACACTGATTAATATGCTTACTGCTTCAAAAATAATATTGCCACATTAGCTGAAAATAATAGGGACACTGTATGAAGAAATGAAGCATTAAGTTGACAGATTCTGCGCATGCGCACTATTGTTTTGAAGATAAGAAAATTAGCTTTGATAAGGAAACTGCATTTAGAACAATGTGGTCAGACTTAAATAACTTGTCCGACATTAATTCTAGATTTTTAATAGCAGTTGATTTTGAAAAATTAAGAACGATACCATGTATCCTGTCTTCTTAAATAATCAGCTTTCTTTAGAAAAAATGTATCTGTTCTAAATCTATATTCATATAGCATAGCTACCATAATTGGTACATCTATTGTTTTCAGTTTAATAACATTAATGGTCTATTTTGAAGCAATACTTGTTCCATTTTGAAGTGGACCTCGTAACTGTGAATCGCAGACAGATGAAGGCGACATAGCGCTGATATCCCCTGTCAAAGATTCCACTCCACACCAGCGGAAGGATATTTGGCCCTCACGAATTTAGATGTTTACATGTTGTTTTTCGATGGAATCGGGTCACAAACCGGAGCCTTTCGGCGCCAAATATCGAATTTTAAAACAAAGTGACGTCATTATAAAAGGTGTCCCAAAATTAACACAAAATTTGAATTTGCCCCCATTCATGCAGTAAAGTCTTGACAACCCTATCAAACAAAATTTGACAGTTGATAGTTTAAGGTTTGTAAAAATGGAGTGTTACACGATAGAGCAACATGTTAATGCTAGATTTAAATTAAATAAAAAAACACAGATTTTTTTTTCTTTAAATTGGTCTATTTTTTTATAAATTGTAATGTACACAGGATAGGGTTATGTATAGAATAACACATAGAGCAAACGGCCTCCATAGTTTTGGTATAATATACGAACTCTTTTGTAGAAATTTTTCATGACCATTTTGCATAAATGTGGCTGAATTTCGTTGATGCAGCGTTGTATTTCCTCCTTCAATGCGTGCTTGTGGACTTGTTCGCACAGACCTTTGACTTCAAATAACCCCATCAAAAAAAAATCCACTGAAGTTAAACCACACAATCTAGGGGACCAATTCCCAAATTTTCGAAATGTGGCCACCAGATTTCCATTATTTTTGAAATATTGTTCAACAATGAAAACAAAATGTTCTATCGTTTAACACTCCATTTTTACTAACTCTAAACTATCAGTTGTCAAATAGATTTTTTAATAGGGTTGCCAACACTTTACTAAACGAATGGTGGTAAATTCAAATCTTCCTTTAATTTTGCGACACCATTTATAAGTGCCACCACAATACTTTACCTTTAATTGACGTCATTATTGCTATAATTGAAATAAGGAACATTTCTGATTTTTGTGGGCTCTAATTCCACGTCCTTCCATTCCTTTCTGATTGCTCTAATTCCACATCAGTTCATCTTTATATAGCTAAATCTATGATCATACACTCATATTACAGGGGAAAGTTGTCATCTTCTGTTGGTCAAAGTGATTTGAAGCGTCTTAGTATCACAGTGGAAGAACGACTTTTAAAGGCTAGCTGCCTGCCATGGAAGATTTTTTGGGGGAAATCATACTTCATTGGCAGGAAAAAATGTCAGCAGATTGACCGCAATGACCAATTCACTGCTAAAGCTGCTATCGATCTGTTGATTTTAGGTAGATTCCTATAGGAAGACTGCCTATTGCAGTGGTTCTCATGAAAAGACTTCGGGAAAATTTCTTCATTTCATATATGTATACATATAACGTTTTGCCCATATTATCTTGTGAACAGCATAACTAGAGTAATTCTGCTTGGATTTTTACTGGCTTGGAGTATGTTGTTAGAAGCTATTTTCAAACCCTGATTTTGACAGTTTTCCCGTGAGGTTTTGTCTAAGAACTGAAAGGAATTTCAAAATTTTACCTTAGATATAAAGGAATCTACCTTTATCTTCCAGCTTACCGGGAGGAATTTTTGAATAAGGTTGGTTAAGGGAAAGCTGACCAAAGGATAAAATTTATCCCATTAAATAAATCGCGGAATGGTAAGATTATAATTAATGTAATTATAATTAAACTAAATGGATTAAATCAAAGTTAAAAGAAGATAATAAATTGCATACGGAAGAATTTTGCTTAATAACTTTTTTAGTGCAATTGTGTTTTTTCCATCCTGTTTTAATCAATTTATTTCATTTAAATTTCCCTTTAAAATTCGATTATTTTATACCTTTTATGTAAATAAAAGCATAGTTCCTCACACACACACACTCACACAAGAGTTTGATGAATCAAAACAGTTCATAAAGCTCTAAACTTAAATTTCACGGTCTGAAAGATAAATAAGCAAACGATTTCGAGGTTTTATGATGCCGTTCTTGTCTCTATCGTAGTATTTTAACAACAAATTTCGGTGTACGCATCGGCATTATCAGTGTTTGTTCCACACCTGCGTCCCAGGAAATGGGTAATAAAGTGTTTCCTTAATGCACGTGATAACATCTTGAGGCTCTATTTACTTCTCAAATGTGAAAAAGCTAAGAAAAAGTGAGTAGTTGATAAGAGAGTAAACTTTCCCTCTTCTGGAAGAAAAAAAAAAAAAGATTCTTAAATGGTAATTTCTGTTGCAAGAATACATTGTTTTAAATTAATATAAACTCATCAATGAAAATTGTTGTAACTTCTTGACACTTGTAGTTTCTTATAATGAAAATTAAGCAAACTGATTTGGTTTTCAGAGAATATCTTCGCTTTGAAATGTTGAATTCATCCGGGATTTTGAAAGCAACCGCGATATTATAAATATAATTAAGTAATAAATTTTAACAACTTGCGTCTAATAATAAAACATTAAACGATAAATAATAATAACATATAATTCTTCCGATAAATTAATTTCTTTAAACAATACTTGTCACTGGTGCTCAAAAATAATTCTATATATTCTTCATATATTTTTAAAAATTTTAAATATTAGGATCTTATTATAATTGGCGCAGTTTTGTACTTTACACTATATTTGAGTTTCTACTGACTATAGTCAATAACTGTAAATCTAGTAAAAACAATTTTTTATTGAACCTAAAAGTAGACTTTTTAAATTTAAAATTTTTATTTTTAAAAGTTAATTTATAATATATAATTATATATAATTATTATGTAGAAGAATTTTGAAAATATTTTTTCACAAATTCATTACCAGGTGGCGCCTCGAGATTGAATTCGAAATTAAATTAAATTAATTTATAACCTGATAGTTTCTAAAAATATTAAAATAAAACATTGTTAGAAAGCATAAATAATCTAAAATTTCATGAACTTAAAGCTCAAAGAAGCGAGTGAAAAATCGATTATGCAATTCCAACTTCACAAATATGAATTCCAGTTCATTTGAATAAAAATACTTTAAAATTCACTCACATATTCAAAAACAGATTTTAATATTCAAACAATCATACTTATAATTAATTATAATTTAATTATAATGTAATTAATTAATTAATTATACTTTAATTATAATTTAATATTAATTATAATGTAATTATAATTTAACAATTATAATGTTACGTTTTACGAACTGAGAGATAAATTATATTTTGGCGACACTCTTTATCTTCAATTTCCAAAATTTTATGCTTAGGGAATTTCAATTCATCAAGTAAAAGAAGTCATAAAATAAAATAGCTTTAACAATATGATCTTCTTTACATCTCATTATCTTTGAAAATCTTCCCTAATATATCTTAAATTTTAAATTACTTTTTAAAATGACAAAATTATAGACATAAGAGTTCATAAAAGCGATATTGCACTGTAGAACCAGAAAACTGGTGCATGTGCATGCAGATAACCAATCACAGTAATGCAATGCGATCGACAGCGCTTATATAAGTATATAAGACAAAGTCTGGCAAAGTTGTTAGATTGGTTCCTGCTGCTAATGAGATGGCTATCAAGATTTATGTGAATTTGAAAGTGTAGTTATAGTCGGCGAGAAGGGGTTTACCAATTTCGAGGTAGCGATGAAATGTGGATTTTTTGCACACGACCATTTTACGAGTGTACCGTAAATATCGATAATCCGATAAAACATCAAATCTTTGACATTTCTGCGACCGGAAAAAGACCCTGAAAGAACGGAACCAACGACATCTTACGAGAATCATTAAACATGAAAGACGTGCAACCCTTCCTGAAATTTCCAGGGATATCAATTCTGGGACATCAACAAATGTTAGCTTGAGAACTATTCAAAGGGCAGCATTGATATGGGCTTTCGTAACCGTTGGCTCACTCGTGTGCTGTTGTTGATTGGACGATACAAAGATTTACGCCTCGTCTGGTCCCGCCAGCACCCACATTTGACTATTGATGACTGGAAACACATTGCCTGGTCTGACAAGTCTAACTTCCAATTGTATCGGACAAATGGACTTGTACAGGTACGGAGACAACCTCATGAATTCATGAGCCCTACATGTCAACAGGGGATTGTTCAAGCTGGTGGAGGCTCTGTCATTGTATGACTCGTGTGCATTTGGCGTACTATGGGATCCCTGATACGTCTACAGACGATTCCAACGGGTGACAGGCACATAAGAATCTTGTTTGGTATGACTCGTTTACAGTTAGTGTACTAAGGGATTCCTGATACATCTACAGACAAACTCTAATAGTTGATAGGTATGTAAGCATCTTGTTTGGTCATCTACATCCGTTTAAAAGGAATCTGTTGTGTATTCTGATGGACTTAAGACTATTCCGGCAGGACAATGAGACACTCCACACACCGAGGGTTGCTACCGAATGGCTCCAAGAATATTCTTCTGAATTTAAGCACTTCTAATGGCACTTAAATCCTCATACATGAAGCATACTGAATATATCTGGAATCCTTGCAACGTGCTTTTCAGAAGAGATCTCTACCCCCTCGCACTCCCATGTATTTGTGAACTGCCTTGCAGGATTTATGATGTGAATTGCTCACAGCACACATCAGACATTAGTAATTCCATGTCATGACATGTTGCGGCACTTTAGCGTGCTCAGGAGTCTTACACTATATTAGGTAGGATTAATAGTTTTCTTTGATCTTCAGTATATAAACTTTCAAGGAACTATCTACACGAATATCATAATGTTCGTTTATATAGGTGCTGAAATGAATAACACTTAAAACTAGTCTTGTGAAGTCCATGAAGAAACGTTAAGATAATTAGAATAGAAATAATTTACGTATTCACCTTGTGATACCGACTTTTGCTGAAGTTGTGTTGGAGTATTCACTATTTTGTTTAATGCCAATACCATTGTAATGATACCTGTGGGAAAAAGAGCAAAGAATCTATAAAATAACAGGCTGAAATGCAACCGTCTTATAAATGCGCCATGCTGTTAATACATTTTCTACATGAAATTAAAGAAAGTTGCGAAAAACACTTTTACGTTACGGTTTTCACAGAGACTGATTTAAAAACAAATCATCCTCTATTCCTCATATCGTAAAGTTTTTCTATTACATTGTTTTGATTGCTTTAAATATATTGATTTCCAGAAGACAAAGAAACAATAAATAATCTTATTAAAGAGGAGAGTTAAATGTTACCCAAAAATGTACATTCATTTTAATTAATCGTTACATAAAAATTAATAATACATTCATAAAAATATTATAAAAATAATTATACAAACATAGAATTTTGTAATTAAACATAAATTTTAAAATTTCAAACTGTTAATGTTAAAATAGTAATCTGTTTTTAGCATGTTAATTGTTAATTAAACGCATTATTTTTTTCGATGGATGCTCTTCACTCGTTCCTTGCAACCGATTTTGAGCTGTAAACAATATGTTCGTTTACTTTAGAAAAAAGAAAAAAAAAAAAAAAAAAATTGGTCCTCTGAATTTTGAATGAGTGTGGGGATGGATTCTATGCTTCCACTTTATTAATTATAAATATTAAATTAATATTAATAATTATTATAAATATTACATTAATTTATTAGAACTGTGCAATTAATACGTTGATCATTCGCTGAAATCTACATTTATAATGGTTAAGTTAGGTTAGTTATGTTAACGCCCCGTTTTTAAAGCAACATTAGAATTATTTTGGGACGGCCGCCGTAATTTTGAACTATGAGCAGATAACGAGGACGACACATGAGCTGGCGACCTCCTCTCCAAGCTTCCTGGCCACACCAGCGGGGGGAGGTTTGGCCCCGAAAGAATTTGGCGTGCACCAGACCCGGTTACATGACGGTTCTTCGGTGGAGTCGGTTCTCGAGCCAGGAGCCCTCCAACTCCGAAGCCGAAACCTTACCACCAGACCACCGCGGCTCCTACATTTATAACAATTGACTGACTTATGAAATTTGTAAAAAAAAAATCTAATATAAAAATACTGTGATTGGATAAAATGGTAATTGTTATAGTAGCTGATTAGATTCATGAAGTTTCCGAAAACTGATAATATTCTATGTCTTTATAAATTATTTCTAATAATAAAATTTAGATATTTGTGAACAGTTGTTATACAAGGTTCATAAAGGCTTTTCTGTCACCTTGTGTATTTCCATGCGCAAAATTAATTATTCAAATTAAAAAAAAAACACCTGAAATCACGTTTATATACTTGCTTTGAATGTCCACGGGCACCTAGCCTTTTGGAAGTAACATCAGGAAAAGTATTTCGAATAAGCTGAAACATGAAAGAAGGTGATAATTAGAAAAAGGAATTGAATATTATTACAACAAAAATAATATATTCTAAGTTATTGACGTATATTTATAAGTTATTTTATAAAAAATGGGACAAAACTTTCAAGAGATATTTCTAAAATTGCACTACATTCTTTCGCAACACAAATATTGTTCTTCCAGATTAAAATATAATATTATTTTATTTTTATGAAAAATATATGATATAAAAATTGTTTTAATAAAAAATGCAGCAAAAAACATTTTATTTTAACCCAATTACAGTGACTGACTGACTCATGGAATTGCGTCATTATTATATTTAAAAAAATGTCTTGTGCAACCCATGAGGAAACTTCAAGATAGCTAGAATTGAAATAATCCATATATTATTTCCTCTCTAGAAGTACCCAAAACTGTAATTTGCTTCTTTTTATTATTATTAATAGCTGAAATCACTGTTTTATCTTCACATACATTCACATTACAAACAATATATGCTTCTTTTATGCTTATTCCTATTTATTATTATTCATTATGTTTATCATTTTAATATAAAAGCGCTGATTTCATTTATTTAACCGGTTCCTCTACGACAGCTTGGAACATGAACGAAAATGTTTTTTGTTCTATAACCAGAGTTGCCAGATAATTTAACCCAGTAATAGACAATTTTTGGCATTAAACTGCTTAAAAAAGAAATAACTTTCTTTTTAAAACATTTTAAAGTTTTTATTTCACATTACAAACAACATGCATGCTTACAAAATCTCAACTAATAATAAGGGCCAGTCCGAGTGAACATGTTTTTCTGTCTATCGAGGGAAGAGGAGAGAAGACTTACAGTTACCAAATTTTGCAACAATATACAGGGTGTTTATAAAGTCCCGGACCCATTTTGATGTTTAATAACTCATAACATAATGAAGATATAAACAAACTTATGGCATTTATTGATGGAATAACTCATATATTTTCCTTTTCAGGTTTGAATATTTTTACTTTTGTAAATATCGTCTGCGCGTGTGGTTAATTTCATTTTCCAGTCTAAATATCTGTACTTTTCTAAATATCGTCTGCTTATTAATTGCATTTTTCTCTCTTTTGTTTTTGGCAACTATTGCAATGTTATGTTTACTTTTGATATGTTTGTTCTATGTAGTACTTTTGTATGTGATGTTCTATTCGAGTGGATATTAAGGAGAATGCATACACCACAAGAGAAAGCACAGATTTTATGGTGGTTCACAGAAACGAAATCGATAGTGCAAGCACTGAGAAATTTCAGAAGAATTTACCAAAAAGATCCTCCATCCAAAAACAGCATCTTGCGGTGGAGAAAGAATTTTCTAGAAATTGGAAGTATTGCAGATAAAAAACGTTCCGGACGTCCTTGCAAAAGTGATTTTCACGTTGAGCGTGTCAGAGAGACATTTTTACACAATCCTAGAATATCTGTGAGATCAGCGGCAACAGAATTGGATATGCCAATTTCGACAGTGTACAAAGTTATTAAGAAAAAATTAAGACTGCACGCATACAAAGTTCAAATTGTTCAAGTTTTGGAATCGAACGATAGGCCTAGGAGGATGGCCTTTACAACAGATATGCTAAGGAGGATAGAAGATGATGCTGATTTTCTGAAGCGCATAATGTTCACCGATGAAGCATTCTTTCATGTTTATGGCATTGTTAATCGCCATTTTACAGAAAAGACGGTCTCATCAGTCGTATACTTAGACATGTTGGAAAACTTCGCATTTCCACAACTAGAAGAGTTTCAGCCACATGTCTTTTTGCAACAAGATGGTGTGCCACCTCATTAGGGTACCATCGTTCGTACTTCTTTGAATGACCATTTTCCAGGAAGATGGATTGGGCGAGGAGGTTCAATTCCTTCGCCACCCAGATCACTTGACATAACGCCGCTGGACTTTTTCCTTTGGGGGTTTGTAAAAGACAACGTTTTCAGGAGGAGAGTGTCGAACATTGATGACCTAAAAGCCAGAATTACAACCGCAAATGGCTCTGTGGATGCCGACATGCTTGCCGCTACCTGGCGTGAAATTGACTATCGACTTGATATTCTCCGTGTGACGAAGGGGGCACACGTGGAAGTTCATTGACAAGGGTCGTGAAACTTTTTGAGTCTATTTAACCATTTATGTTATTAATTTTAATCTATCTTTATTATTTTATGAGTTATTAAACATCAAAATGGGTCCGGGACAAAATAAACACCCTGTACTTCAGCGAATGAAAATATGAGTTTTGGAATGATTTGTTACAATTAAATTACAATTACAATTACAATTAAAATATTATTTAATAAATGACCAAGTGAATCAAATATCAAAAATAAAATGTATACTGTCTTAAAACTCAAAACATTAGTCTTCCTTTTATATAATTTAACAGCTATGCAATTTTTTCTCTGACTTTAGGAAATTTTAAAAAAAATATTTTTTAAATATAATTTACAACATTATTCGATTTTTGTTATGAAAAGCAAACTTATTTCATGTTCCATCAAATCTTTAAATCGTATGTTTTTTTGTTTAGATCATTATTTATTAAATACTTTTCCAGTCCGCAATTTAAATTTAAGTAATGAAAAAAATAATGATTTTTTTTATAATTTATGAATATTAATTTTTTCCCTCTATGTTTGTGTGGAAAATTTCAAACGGATTTTTTTTTTGTTTAAGATTTCTTATTTGATATATTTATATGAATTGTTTATATAATTATCTTAAATATAAGGCTAAAGTTATTAGCCGTGAATTAGAATCATATACAATTTTATTAGTTAAAAAAACGTTATTATATCTCAAATATATGTTTAGCAGGAATTTTTTTTAAAAATTACATGCTACTATCATTTATTATGTGTTATTAAGATTTTTAACATTTCAAATTATATCTCCCACGCTATAATTTCTGAATATGGATGAATAGCACCCACAGTTTCTATAACATATATATGTACTAGATATGTTTAGAAATGATTTCTGTTTCCTTTTGGACGAAAAAAAAGTAATTAATTTTTTTAAAAATCAAAAGTAATTAATTTATTTTTGCCTTATAATTAGTTTGCTGCATATTTTATTATTAAGTAAATGAAGAATAATTTTTGTAATTTTGTTTAGAAATATATGTGAGTAAAATACAAAACATCCTTTATTAAATATCATATTTTTCAGAGATTCATTTTCCTAATAATTTTTAGAAACTACATGCAAGGACTGAAATCATTTACTTCATTAGAATTAAAACATACATTATATTTATTTATTAAAGTTCTTTTCCAATATTCAGTTTATAAAAGAATGAAAAAACTGTCATAATTAAATTAATATTATAAATATGATACGCAAACCAAATGGTCACCAAATGCAATTGATATTTGAATAAAATAAATGCGAATAGTCAACTGGGAATAAGTTAACAAAACACGAACTTAAAAAAAAATCCATTGCATCAGCTTCATTTTAATAAGCATATCATGTATAGTTTTTCGAGAAGTTTTTTATAATGTTATCTTTGATTATGATAATAACATTATGAGAATTTTAAAAAATAAAAATTAAAAAAACTGCATGAAAAAATAAAGCATCTGTTTTCTAAGAAATGATGATATAGAAATTTAAAGATAAGCCAGAATTAATTTTTATTTTACTTGGAGTCCAAAGAGGTTCGCTTTAATTAAAAGATGCAGTGCTATATTTGAAAATTGATAATTCGTAAGCCACTGAAGTTGCTGAGATGTTATTTAACCGAAAAATGATGGAAATAAGTAGGGCTTTTTTAAAATCACGAAACCAGAATTTATTGGTTGTGAAGTTTTTAAAATAGTTTTTGGAGTTCATTGCTTTATGACTTAAATTAACAGATGGGCTTGCAGCTGGTAGAGCAATGCTTTACATAAAATAATATATTGGTTCGAGAAATAATTTACAAATGTTAAAAAGATCGGCTACTAGTCATACTCTCACAGCATTATTCTTACAGTTTGTGTTATGCCTTAATATAAATATAGAGATTTAGTGATGCTAAAAGCGTAGTTTTTCATTTGGTAGTTAAAATCCTCAATAGAGATCGACACATTGAACATTAGTAAGCCATTACACTAATTAGTGTAATCCTCTATAAGACATAGCACCTCCTAATTGCATATCCATCTAGAGAAAGTTGCAAATTTTGCGATTAATAAATTCTAATTACATGACAACGAAAATTTAGATTTCGTTTCCAGCTTTGCTTTCAAACAAACCACACTCGAGATATTTGAAAGAGAAGCTTCCATTTTAGTAATTGGTTTTCTCGTCCCTGGTGCGTATGGTAACGGATCGAATAGCCTCCACTTCAATAACGGGAAATATTTCCTACGGGTGCAGTTGTATCATGGTTGATGATGGACTCTATTTTAGTTATTCATTGCCAGTGTTGTTACTTCGACGGTCATCCAATTTACATCAGATGCTTAAGCTAGGCGGATATGTCTCCATTGTGATTTTTATGTAAACAGCCTATTTTTATCTGTAAATATCTACGAATTATTGATTTTTACATCTTGATTCGACTTCTAATTGTCCATACTAAGTGAGAATGATCAACACTTACTTTGCCAAAAGTCGCTTTGCAAGCTGGAGGGATTTTTTCGTTCCGACAAAATTCCAAATAATGTTCGTATATAATTTCCCTGGGAAGACAAACTTCGGGGCAAGAACAATAATTCAGCTTTAGCCTAAAAATACAGGGGGAGATGAACAGATATTAGACCTTTTCCAAAACTCTCTCTGTCTCATGTTTCTGATAATTTTAGATTTAAAATTATCGTATTAATACAATTATGCAGCACAATACACTTCCGATTATCCGGCTTAATATAGCGGAAGGATTAGCCGGAAAACAAAAAAGCCGGATAGGTCGGAGTTCTATGAATTCATTTCTTTGCCCACCAATACTAGAAGACAAAAGTTTCTATACCAAAACTCACTGTTATAATACGCATTTTCTCACTCTTTATGGAGTACTAAGCCCTCCATTTATCTCAAGCCAAGTAGAATGTGAACGCGGCCACGGCCTGGTGAATCAAAGAAGCAGTTGCCGGCAACGTGTCGAGTTAAAAAGAAGATTCTGTTCTGGTTGTTTATATATGTTTATATACTGCACTGCACATTTCTAGAATTTATTAAAGAAAAAGTAGTTAATGGGTATAAATTGTTCACATTTTAACATAAATTCTGTAATGCCCAACTTAAATGCAGGAAACATAAACAAAATATTAGCGTAAATCGTTGGCCTGATTCTTAAGAAAATTGATTCAAACTGATTTTATTATTCACTGATAGATAATTATAAAGATATGAAAAGGTAGCTCTAAGATAAGAGTCAAAATTAAGTTTTTAGTTTTTGAAAAAATCTTTAATAAATGACTTAATAGGTACCTTGCCTTCCTCATTTAATAACGATTAAAAAAATAGGGCAGATAGTACAGTAGCGAACCGGATACTCCAGAGAGCATTAATTTTCTACTATTTTGCAAACTATAGGTCATGAGAGCAAATTATGAGTCGTTTCTTATACAAAATTATACCAGCTCCAAAACAGCACAGCTAGGGATTGCAATACCGGACCAAAATTTCAATACCGGTATTCGGTATTTTTAAAATCTTAGTACCGGGATACCGGTTTTAATACCGGTATTAGAAATTTTAGAAAAAGAAAGAATAAAAGGTGTGGGTAAAAAATTGTAAGAACATTTACTATAAATTTAATCGGATATGAATTGATTATTTTCTTTTCTTCTTTTTCATTTTTAAAATCATTATAATTATGTAAATACCATCAGACATTTTCTTTTCGGTATGCCTTTCTTCTGTGCGATTTTTCAATGTAATATATAATTCTTCAGATAGTGATGTGTGCTGTTCTTTCATGATTGCAACATGAAATTTATTGTTGCATTAGCTGTTAATAAATTAAAATCTCTCCGACATAATGCCTCTATAGTCAGTTTTATTGGAAGTAGAGCTGATATAGTTCTAGATATTAAATCGAATTCACTATCTGAAACATTAATTTACAGGTTTAAGTCGATTATTGCTTTTTGGATTGGATTTCTAAATTTCAAAAATCGTTCCATCATTAGGAGTAAACTGTTCCAACGTGTTTTAGAATCTAATATTAACATATATTCTGTTTTATTTTCAGTTAGTATATATTATAGTAATATATCCTTTTTATAGGGGAACGTTTAAATATCTTAACAATTTATCGAACTTTATAAATTATAGGAAGCAATTCTTGATAGGTTAATATTTCATCCCCATTAGCAATATCTTCTTCAACAATTACATTGTCATTATCTTCATTGTCAATATCAATCTCACTGTCACTCTCTTTAAAGTTGGAATCCGAAGTTTCTATATCCACAGTATTTGGATTCTTTTGTTCTTTATTTTTTTGGTATAATACATCTATTACTCCTAATTGAATTTCATGAGCATAGCACAATTGCTGATTTGCACCAATCAACTTTCCAACTTTTTTCATAACTG
The DNA here is from genome assembly GCF_947563725.1 of Argiope bruennichi. Classification (NCBI taxonomy): domain Eukaryota; kingdom Metazoa; phylum Arthropoda; class Arachnida; order Araneae; family Araneidae; genus Argiope; species Argiope bruennichi. The sequence goes on along the minus strand of NC_079152.1, from coordinate 110,793,141 downwards.
TTGCTTCATTAGTCGTTATGGATACAGTATCTTCTTTCAGGGATAATCCATGCTTCGCTAATTTAGATTTAAGCAATTAATTAATCCATTAATTAGCTAATTAATTTCGTCCATTAAAAGACATAAAAACAAAAACGTATACTATTTTGCTATGTTGGCGATCCCTGAACATATAGTGGAGACAATTTAAAAAATTTCTAGTAAATACCGAAAAACCGGTATTTAAACTTGGGAATACCGGTATTACAAAATTGTAAAATGGCTCAAAATACCGGTTTTCGGTATACCGGTATTGCAATCCCTAAGCACAGCAGATTACTCAGATTACAAAAAGGATTTTTGGATTTTTTTTTCTCCTTGTTTTATCAAAACATTTACATTGCAAAATGTATATTGTAGAGTTCCTTAACAATCACATAATTGCTTCCATTTATTGTAGAAATAAGGGATTTTTGACAGATTTATAAATGAGCAACAAACATTACATTTGAAGAAAACTCTTCGATAGTTTCTCATATGAAATATAAACCCTCTTTTTTCTAATTAAAATTTTTAAAAAAAATTCCTAAAACATAAGAAATTAGATCTTTTATCATCCCATTAATAAAACGAAGGAACAAATCTAAATCTGGATGCCTTTGGCTGGATTTTTCCAACAAAAATTTTGAAGACTTTATAATTTTTGAAACAAATAAAGTTCATTCAAGTGATTGCTGTTAAATTGGAATCATTTGCTTTCACGCTGAATTTTTAATATTTAAATGTCATAGAATATAAATGGTTAAGGCAACATAAAAATCCGTCATAGCATATGCACAAAGTAACATTGTATTATTTATAAAATTTTCAATATGATATTTTTGGACGAATTTGGCTCAAATAAATTTGAAATAGTAGCGTTTTGAATGCATCTCCTTGCAAATTCGGAAAAAATCGGGATTTCTTTGCAAAATTAATAGGCACAATCACATACATATATTAAAAAAAAAGCAGAGTAAGCTGACTGTACTGAAGAAGTTTGCAATTCTAAACTTAAATCGCGGTAGCTTAGAAAAACCGCGCCTTCGGTGTCTAAGGGCTATGAAAGAGCCATTGTAAAAGAAAGTTGTGTGCATTAAATCTGATGCTGAGAGTCTAATTTCCTCTTACAATGTGGTAAGGAAATTTAGTCAGGAAATTGCCTAAAATATGTAGTCATCGTTATCTGAACAAGGTTCGAAATTAAGAATACTAACAGCCTTCCTATTACTTAATTACCGAATTTAAAACAATTAACTAAATTCAAATCTGGGGGAAGAAATTCTCATATGTATTTCATTCAAAAAAATCGATTAATAATCTCATAAATTTATTGAAAATTTAATATATACAACAAAAGTGAACATTACTGGCACGATTAATATACTATGGCATTTACAAGTAATACTGTTCAGATTTCTATAGTATAACAGGTAAAGCTTATAAAAACTTTCCCTTTGTCTTCGAATATAAAAATTCTCCAATCTTAAACACAACAGATTCCTTTCTATGCAAATGTACTTCTTAAAAAATTTAATAAGTCTAAAATAGTTAAATACATATTGTTTTGAGTATAAATAAAGAAAAATTTGCAAGGCAATATAGTAAATATTTTTCATAATTAGTTCATAAAGCCCTGCTTTGTTGCTACCTAAGAGATATGGATAATTCGTATTTTTTAGCAATAATCTAAAGATGCTAATAAAATTTAAGCTGCTGCTGCAGCACCCTTCATCACCGCAACAGGTGTCACAAGAGTAAACTTCTACTTACATAAATTAATCAAGCTTTATATATGCAAAATATTTGGTGGAATAAGGATTTAAATTCGAAATTTCTTGATTACATAAGTGATACTCTGCATTGGTCTTTATATTCTAATCAAGCAAATAAAGGAACAATGACTTAGTACTCTGTCTTTTTCTACATTTTAATTCTTTCATTTTACAAAAAAAGTATTATTTTTCTTTGATGATAAATGATGAATAAATGATCAGTTCGCTGTATATATATGACAATAAATTATTTAAATATCGTATTAATAAAATAATATATATTGGGAAAAATATTTTTGTCAATTTTTGCTCTATTTTCAATCAAGTTCCTTTTTATTTTGCACTTTTTTCATGCAGTGAACACATATTAAAAAAATAGGATATGCTAAATATTATTCTTTAAATTAATATTTTGTCTCTTAGTATAATAATTTCTAAAAAAATTAGCAAGTGTTCAATTAAAAAAAAAATTTTAAATCAGAATAAATTTAAAAATATTCCTCTCGGAAAGCTGGAAGGCAAAGATAGATTCCTTTATATTTACGTAGACAACATAAATTGTTAATACTAGAAACAGTCAAATTTAGGGCTTGCAAATTACTTTTCAGTCTAACTTCCAAGATATTGCAATTATTGAAAAGTTTTAAACACAGAAGTAATGATGCGCTCATTTTGCTAATTGGATTTATTTTTCTGTCTTCAATATTATGAAAATTATAGTGAAATAAAAATGTCCACCACCTTTAGGATAGATGGATCATTTCCGAACTCTCCCAGATTTCTACAGTGGTTTTGGGTTCTAGGGACCATGATTGGTAAAGAATTGAAGAAATTTTCCCGAAGTCTCGTCTTGAGAACCATTGCAAGAGGTAGTTTTTCTATAAGAATCTACCTAATAGACTCTTGGATAGTTTTATTAAATACTTAAATTTACTCTTTCGATTTTTTTAAATAGATTCTAACATTACGAATCATAGTAAATGTTTTTAAAAATATAACTTAATTTACAAGTATATTCGGGGGTTATTTTAAGTTATTACCAGTGGACGGTTTGCTGTGTTTGGCGCTTCTTATCTTTGAGATTTCGAACAAAAGACTTCTTTTCTGTCGTATGAATCGAAGAGGCATCTAGTCCTGAGCAAACAGTTTCATGAGGAAGTTTCAATCTAGTTTCTTGCGGATTATGGGTAAAATTCATGTCCGAGAAGTTGTTCATGATGTACGCCTCCGAAAATGGGAATGAGTAGAAATTAGTTAATAAACAACTGTCATTATGGAAGAAAATCCTGAAAAACGAAAACAAATTTTAAGAATTCTATCACATAAATAGTTATTTGTTTGTAATCTCAAACGGATTCATTTATGAAATTACAAGCAGTATTTACTTGTCTTTAATCATTAACAAGTATACATTAAGATGACGTAGTCATTTTTAAAAATATTTCAAACGCAATATTTAATTGTTAGAGCAGTTGTAAAATAAAAATGAATAATATTCATTTTTGCACTACAAAGGATTGTCGCAAAAAATTTTGTAGTCAAATAAATTATATGAAATAAGATTAATTCAAAAAGAGTGCATGCACTATAATTTAGAGTAACACACTATAATTATAATTAAGTTTAATTATATTACTATTAAAATTACATATATTATTAATTACTACTATATTTACAATTTAAGGTATTATGATTTACAATTATGCTAGTATGAAAAAGAATTTAGATTTTCCAGAGTAAAGCTATTTACTTTTTATTTAGCAAATTTTAATAATTTAAAATTTTAGTATCGTTTGCTCATATTTTAAATATTGTCGTCTTATTTTACATTCATACAATAAAAGCAAAATATTAGAGAAGCACAAATCAAATTATGCATCATAACTTATTTTATAAAACGAAGCATGTTTTTTTCCCTGAATAAATCAGAAAAATTTATAAATTTGATATTCCAAGATTGAAATTTACAACTTGATGCTATTTGTCATAAAGTTGTCAATTATATGATTGATTGTCTTTCAACGCTTATTTGTATTCATTTTTTATCCGTATATATATATATATAGGAAATTTTAGACGAAAGAGACAAATTTTTCAAACAGATAAATTGTTTAAAGATATTTAGCATTTTAAAAATATCTTTATGCGTTTTAAATAATTACAAAATTTTAATAGGATTGAATTAGTAATTGTATTAAATACGACACCTGTCATTTTTCTTTTTGATTAAAAATTAAGTATGTTGTTCAGTTTATTATTTTTAAACTTGGATCCTATATATATATATATATATATATATATATATATATATATATATATATATATATATATATATATAATTTGAAGGAAAAGATAAAAATGTATACATTTAAGGATCAAAACAATTAATATATATTTTTTGGAAGAATGAAAACCTAATTAATTTTTGCTACTAAAAATTCTTATTACTTGTTACGATATATTACATCATTTTTGCATTACGTTTATTTGTAAATTACACATTAAAATTTGCGTATTTATTTACATTTGTATCGAAATTTGAAATCACAAATCATCATATAAAAATATCTTAACATTGTACTTAGACATTTATCTCACAATTTTACGGTTAAAACGTGCCTTCTTTTAATGTCCGTACCCATTTCACTCTGACAACGAAAACATGCAACTTAAATTCTCTAAATTTTATTTACTGTTGTTTCCGTTGGTGAAAGGCGTGTAAAAAGGAATAAAAACATATAACCAATAAATTTTATACACCATACCACTGCTGTTAGGCGGATGACAGCGCGATTTTGAACCTGTCTTTTCGATTGCCAGATCGCAGACATTCAACGAAAAAGCAACAGGTAAGATTCTTGTATTTACCTTAGCAGTATATAGTTTAGTGAAATTGTACTATTTAAATATAGAAATTTATTGATATATTGATATTTAGTAATATTAGACGAAATTTTAATGTCATTAGGCACGTCTTTCATAACTTGGGAATTTAATTTTGAAAGAAGATCCTACATCATCTAGATCAAATCAACATCTGTCATGATATTAGGATTAGACAAGCAGCAGTTCTTATAGTGGTCAGTTAGCCAGGTACCATTACTCGGAAATTCGAGTTCCAGAGACAGTGATTTTTTAATAAACCATGTATATTATTCTACAAGTAATAGAAAACGGCGTTACTTGTGATAAAGTAAAATCTATTTACTAAATTGTTTTTTTAAGTAAAAAGTTTTTTTTTTTATTAAGTAATAGTTTTTTTAAAATATTATTTAACGAGGCAGTAAATTAAAGGAAAAAAATACTGTTGAACAAAGTTTAATTACGTATTTCGGATAAAGTAAAGCAAACTAAATATTGAATGAAAACAAACAATCGCCTCTTTTGTATCTTATGAATTTTATTCATAAAATTATAGATTTTATTAGTAAATATATAAATGAAATAATTATTTCAAATATCTATGAAAATTTTTATGCATTCAACTTTTTTATAAAAAATTTACAAAACGATATAAAATTTTAGATCGGATTGATCAATATAAAGCGAATTTATTCTGATCATATATTGGAGAATGTGTAACAGTTAAGAGACGAACAAAATAAAATTACAAACAATAATCATCCATCTTTTCATATATTTAAAAATATTCATGTTTTAAAATTTAAATCTAATATTTTCAATTGATTTTTCAATGCCTCCCGTGACTCCAGAAGAATGTAAGTTTATATCATAATTATCCTGCAATGCATGATAAAATTCATTTTTGATGCATTGGTGGATTAAGAAAAATTTGTAATAGAAGAATGGAATCAAAGTGGAATCATGTATTCAAAGTTTCTAAAAATATCATTGCTTTTCCTGAATATCATGGTATTCAAGGTATGCTTTTATACGAACATTGAATCATGTTTGAGTTTACAAACTAACCATGCATTAAAGCTAACCATATATTAATGTAAAAACTCTTTAAAATTTTAAAGCCCTTTTGTATAAACAACTGTTACTCACATTTATGAATTTCCTATGATTACTTAACAGTTTTTGAAGACAGATGCCTATGCTGCTTTATAAGAATATCAACTTTATTTTATCCTAGAATTAGTGAGTTATTTTACAGATTGAAATACTTTTTTAAGTTATGCTGACCGAATTAACCTACTTAATATTTCTTGATTTATATGATTTTAATAATCAGTCAATTTTGAGTTTATAGTTTTAAATCATAAAAATATGAATACGAAAATTACAAACAAAAATTTTATTTACAAAATTTTTAATTACATTTTTTTCTTCTGTTTCTTTATTTCATTTCAATAAATTATAAAGCAAGGTATTTGAATTATTATGCATTTAATGTGCCCATGAAACACTTTCTTACTTCAAAAATTTTATGAAGTAAGAAGTAAACTGAATTTAGTATAAATTCAGTTTATATAAAATTTGAATAAACATTAAGAGTAAATATAAATAGCAAATATAAATTAAATAATAGTAAATATAACTAGTTAAACTATTTAGTATATCTATAAATAGTATTACTAATTATAATTATACCAGTTATAATCACGTTATAGTTTTTAATGGCAAATATAAATTTGCATTTCCATGTAATAAAATTCGAAATCATCCAATAATTATTTTTCAAACCTTTTAAGATATAAGTTCACAGTAAATACTTGAACAAATCCAAAGCATCTTATTTTCCTTAATTTGGGCTTTTGAAATTACATTTTTCTATTAATAATGTAGAAGAATATGTGTGCGTATGTTTCGGAACTTTACAAGTCTAATCATTTGACCTAAAATCACCAATCTTAACAAAAAGATACTTTGGATTGCGGGAAGCGCAACTTAGAGCATTTTTTTAAAAAAATTCATTAGAATTATAATTGATTAAAAATGAAGCTAAATTTTGATAATTTTTCACCATAACTTCCAAAAATATAAAAGCTTAAAAATTATTTTTGCATCATTTTAAAATTTAAAACATCAGATACCTTTTCAATGATACCAATTTTTTGTTTATTTTTAATTATTTTTTAAAAACCTCTTAAATATATTTCATTGTTTTTACTAATATTTTATCTAGGTTTTTTTTTTTTTTTTTTACCATTTTTGAGATTAAGGTATGAAGATGCGGCTTAATTTTCCATGTTGAGTATGCTTCATTATAAGTTATGCTTTTAATGAAAATTTTGCCATTTTATTGTACTAATAATTAAAGTTTAATTCAAAAATGAGACAATGGCCAAATTTTTTTAAAAAAAAGTGTTAAATTTAAGTATTGTTGCTCTTTCCTATGATACAATTGGACGCATAAAGATACAATGAGAAAATTAGGGAAATGCGTAGCACTATAAACAAAATAGTCAAAGACATCTAAAATAGTATATGTCTATTGAAATTTGAAGCTTAAAAATATCTTGCTGGGGAAACCATTAAAATCAAATTATAAAAAATATTTAATTAAAATTTTGAACAGTATTAATTTCAGTAAATCAACTGCTTGCCAAAGGCGGATACTAGTTATAAAAAAGAAATTAATAACAGAATCTGCTAAACCCATTCTTAATATTACTCAGTTTCTAAATTATATATCTTCCTTTAAAATATACGAAGAAATGAGTTTATAGTTTTACAGAAAAATATTTGATCAAACGTGAAAGAAAAAGACCTCTTTTGAATATGTGTACTTTAGGAATTATTATGCATTACTACTGGAATACATTATTAAAAATTACCATAATAAACACATTTCTGCCCCTTAAAAAAATCACCAGATTGTACGGTTTGAATTTCCCTTCAACAATATTTTTGATAGTTGAAGCGAAATTCAAACCTTTTGCATTGTTGCTAGTCATATTTCATTTTGTATTTTTTTCTCTTTGTTACCAAGATATGAAGAATCAGTTTATTTGTCCATATTGAGTAGGTTTCAGTATTAGGCACGCTTTTAATATATTTTTTGATATTTTTTTTTACACTTGGAATAAAAGTTTAAGATCAGAATCAAATAATGGTGTATAAATTTTAAAGTTCCTCCATTTTAAAATATTGCGACTTTTTTGGGATATAATTGGAATTGTATATGTAAAGATAAAAACATAATGATATAAAATTAAGAAAGGCAAAATACAATGGCGGAACAGTTTCAGGTTTTAGAAATAATGTAAATGATCTATCAGAATTTGAAGTTTAAAAATAAGTTGCTAAGGAAGCAATTTAAATTTTTAGCAACTATTAAACGAAATGGTGGCCAAAGGTGATTAGTATTGAATAATGCTCGAAAACTAAACTTTTTGTTGCCTTCTTTCTATTATAACTGCAGTACAAGGTATTTTTTTTAAAAATCTTACTGAGAAAAATTTTATTAATTTCCAAATCGATTCTCAGTTAAAAAGTCTGAAAGGCATGCTAAAAAGAATAGAAAAAAAAAAGAATAAATTAGTTTAATTTTTTTAATTTGGTGTTTTATTTATTTTTCTTTATTTATCAAGGTCTTCGCTCATTTTATTTTATTATATCCAATCAAAATAGTTCCCATTTTCCCTCCTTTTCTTAGATAAAATAAAACCAAGAGTAATTTTTCTGTTTATTTAGCTTATTTAAAGCAACAATTACGTCCATAGGCTATGAATGTTGAAATTCTTCCTTTGCATTTTATCCATTCCCTTCTTTTCATAAATTTCTAAACAAGAACATAGATTTTCACTTGGATATGCTTGGAAAGTTGTTTCGTAATGGAATTTTTTAATAAATGCTCTAAATACATAAATAAGATTCTTGGAACATTTAATTTTTAAAATAACAAACAGTTGTAGGTGCAAAACTTCCATTTTACAGAAAAAAATGCAATTAAAATTAATTTTAATATAATTAAGAAAAGTAACTTTAAAAAGCCAGATCATGATTATTTAGTTAAATTTAATATTTTTGTAGAAGAATATGTTTCTTAAACTTTTAATAAAATAAGGGAAGGGGGGGGGGGCAAACCCTTTTGAGATATTCTTAACTTGAAATTTTATGTGAAATGTATTTGAGCATCTGTTAAAAAAAAAAAAATTTTAATCGATTTTACTCCACTGAAAAAACTAACAAAACAATCCAAGTAAAAAATTCTTTATAAAATTTTTTATCTAGAATATATAGAAAAAAAAAATATGTAAAAATAAATGCGTTATCCTAATACATTTTAAATTATATTTTAAAATCATTTGCAGTTCTTCGATAAAAATTATTAATGAAATTTTATGAAAAAAAATCACCAAAGAAATTTAAATAATCAATTTCTAATCAAAACGCCTCTTATCTTTTAGGTCATGTAGAAATTTAAATATGTTCAAAGTGAAAAATAAAGCATTAAACAAATTTTCCCCTCTTTTTCTGACTTATAAGGAATAGTTCGTTATCTTTATAATGAAAAGGATAAACAGAACAAAATTTTAATTGGATATTTAATGTTTTTTTTTGTTGTTTATTTCAATTCTGAAGTAACTACTTGTTCTTTCAATGTTATATTCGTTGAAAAATTATTAAAAACAGTTCGACTCTTTCCACGGCATTGCTATAAACTAACGGTTTAATTTTCTGTCTATTCACATTGTTAATTTTATAATATATTTTTAATCGCACATATATGATAATATTTTAAGATTTTTAAATTTCTCTTTCTTAAAACTTCAAGAGCTTTAAAGAATTGTATTGCTAAAATTTAAAACAATATAAAAAATTTTAACGCATCAATATCGAGAGATAAATTCTGAATCACATCGAAGACATTACAGATTGTGAAATATTCTTTAAATATTACATAAATAAGAGGGAAATATCATTGCATTTAAAATGAAACCTTAATAAATTAAATGATTAATTAAACGAATAATATGCATTAAATTAAATTCTGGAATACTGCAATATAGTTTCATTTTTTTATGAAAATGTAATAAAGTAGAAAAATGGTGCACTTACTGAATAAGTCAGAAACAATAATATAGAAAAATAAAATTCATTTGACCAAATAAAATCTATTCCCTTGTATTAGCAGAAATTACATCTATGATCAAGATATTCCTTATCCAACATTAATGTTACATAAACCCTCGTTATTTATTGGTTATTTCTATTTCAGCATCACATCTGTGAGGATGCAGTCATTGGCAGAGAAATTAGCAAGTTGCCATTAAAAGTAAAAAGGGGCGTGCTTCACTTTATCAGGTGCGAGAATCATTCTAAAGCTTGTTTGACAAGCATGTCTACAACTTCCGCGGTTTATCTTTGTTGACATACAGTCGATAAAACACAGGTATATTCATCAGGAACACAAGGCTCTACGAGGAGATGGGCGCCGGTCATTTCCTCTTTTCTAAATAAAATGAATTCTGCTTTCTTAAAATTGATTTTTCTTGCATCCATCTATACACATTTATCACGTGTCTGTTTGTCTGTCTGTTACAAGAATACCCCCAAAATGATGAATATAAGCATCATGAAATTTGCTCATGCCATTCTAAAATCCATTTCTTGGTCAACTGTCCCATTTTCAACATTCACAATTAACTATTTTTTAAATATTTAATTAAATCAAAATAGAAATTGAATTTAAAAATTAAAATGGAAAGCCTTTGCAATTTTGCACAATTTTTCACCAATTACTTCTAAAATAATTATTGCTCAAATGTGACTCATGTACCGTCTTTAAGAATAAATAATTATCTTTCTAAAGATAGAGATTCATTTTCCATACATTTTTTCTTAAATTTTAATACATTTCTCTACGTTAATTTTGATCATAATTTGTAGCAATACTTTTTCTTGCTGCAGTTAAATTCAATCCAATTTTATTGTATATCGCTACTAAACTGGTAAGTTATATGACCGTTAAAATTTGAAATTTAAAAATACTTTGGTGAAAGATATTATGAATAAGTTACTCATAAAAGATTATTCGATTGAGATTTTTCGTAAGTAATGAATTAGGTGAACCAACTGGTCGCTGAAGCCAGTAGTTGAAAAAATAAACCGAAACTTCTTACCGTCATCATCAATAAGGGCAAGAAAAAGCAAGAAGAAACATTAGTGACAATAATAAAAACGGCTTGAATTTCATTTCAACAGTGAAATTTATTATTGTAAAATACGCTTAAAATAAAAAAATTATTAAAAATGAGGGGAAAAAAAATTACATGGCAAAAAATCGGTATTATTGAAAGATAAGTTTTTCGAATTTTAAGATGATTTGAAATAATATTATGCTTTATTTTTTATTATTATTTATTTTAGTTATATTTTCGAAAGTTTTCGAAAGAACGCCAAAATTTCATTTAATTTTTAATTAATTAAAATTGCAATGTAAATTTCAAAATAATCTCTCCAAAGTGCATATACTCATTTGGTACCTCTAGGTCAAACTGTCTTACTTGTAGAGCACTAACACATACCTTTATTATAAGTGGAAATTTTGATTTTTTTTTTTCCCTTCTTAATTTCCGTTCCCTAAATGAATATTAAAAAAAAGAGAATATATCATTTCGGATTTATATTTCGATAGACAATTTATACATTAATTTGCAGTAAATGTTTTTTAAAAGCAGGTAAATAGTTCAATGCTAAATGAGCGAGCCTTACCAATGAAATGAAAAAAAAATTAATGTTAAGAGTTAAAGGAAAGATCATTTATGTACATTAAGTCGGGTCCTAAGATCTATTTTCGTGTATACTTTCGGTTGTTTTCGTCATATTATTTAGAATTTGGCATACATATTCCTTAGTACCTAGAAGGAATAATTGCGCTCTTAAAATATCTCCTACCTCTATAAAAGAAGGTCCAACCACAACTTTTAAGAAAAATAACGCTCAAAAATATTTTTACACCATCTTAATAACCAAAAAAATTATCTTTTTAGTGGCATCCTTTTCATTATTGTACTATTTTTCTTTGATTCTTAATTAATCTTTCAAAGTTAATTTAAGCATATTTTTTTAATCCAGTTTTTATATGGTAGAAAAAGAAATTATCATATATTACTCAGACATATCATATATCAGCCATATATCACTAGCATGCATCTGTCAAATGTGAATTTAAGTAACTATTTTAGGAAATTTTTACTTTTGTTACCGAATTTTGTTAGTGAAGCTCGAGTAGAATTTTTTATAAAGTATTGTTACGAATTCTGTAAATTGGTGTAATTTGTCTTATGATAATGAATGTTATATGTATCCCATTGTATTTCAATAGCAAGTCGCCAAATTGGCGAGATATTGGCTCATTGGCGATGTTTTAGGCAACTAATTTTTGTCGCCAAATTTGGCGATATTTCGCCAAGTTTGGCGACGGAAGTTGGAAACCTTGGCGACAGAGAGAATTTTCTAGAGGGATCCTGATTTCTTGAATTCTCTCCAAGGTTCTGGATTTTTCTAATATGACATAACTTCCTGTTAGTGACGTCACTTCCGGCAGAGAGCATATAAAAACAAGCACGAAAGATTAGGAGTTGTATTGGAGCCTTAGACAGCAAGCAAGCTGTAGGCTGGTGACTGAGCTATTGAATGCGCAGTGTTATTCTTGTAGTCTTCGTTAAATAAATAGCTTTATTTATTTTTTTAAAAAGGATTCTGCTTATTGAATTTACTCTAAGCACATCGCAGGAAATTCGTAACAGTATGTTTTTACACTCTGTCTTTCAAAACTGTTGGAATTTCTTTAATTTTTGACCCATTCTGTTTCATATTTACTTTTAAAATTTTATTGTGCTCATAAAGTATATAATATGCCTTCTTTTTTTTTTAACTGCTTTTTAGTTTGAGTTATTGAAAAGAATTTTATTTCACTCGATAAGTTTATTTATAATATAAAAATCTAATACCACATTTTGAATATTTGACTGTAGAAGATTCGAATTTCAAAGTTTTTTTCTTACATACATAGAGAGGAAAAAAAACAAAAAAATGTCGGTGCAGCCACGTGTTTTATATAAAAAATAAAATTACAATTTGAAAATGCCATACATACATACATATTATGACATAAAAATGATGTAAAATTATTGCCTATATTCTGAAATTATCTTGTATATAAAATTATCAATACTCGCACGGTGTTACCGTAGCAAGACGAATGTTAGTAAAATAAAACCTTAAAAAAAAGCGACAGATTCCGCCACCCCTAATCACTGGATATATCTCAAAAATTTTAATTTAAGGACAAGTTTTTGATTTACTTTACCTTTACTAGGTATAAAAACATCGAATGAATGTCCACGCAGTCACTGTACCAGTTCGGAAATTCATTCGTTTAAACTCATGTCTATAAATTAAGGATAATGTCATCTCCGGCAAATAAAGATTCAAAAACAAAACAAATGTGACATTCATAAAGCCCACTTATTAAACAAAAGATGAAGGATAAAAAAGATGGTGTATGTATGATACCATTCTTAAAAACTACGATTTTTGTTCCCTGGGGCAATTACAAAAAACACCTCAGTTAAGAAAACTTTTCATGGTTGGTATGATGATTAATACATTGTATGTTCCCCAGACGATGCAATACAGACCGTACAACACCTAGGCATGCTGAGTATAAAATTATCGAGCTGATCTTGGGGAAGATTACACCACTCACTAAGTAATGCTCTTTGGAGTTCCGGTACATATGTAGGAGGTAGTTGACGGGCTGCAATTCATCCGCCAGGCATATCCAACTCACTTTCAATCGGATTTAATTGAGATGAGAATGCTGACCATTCGATACGGGTGATATCCTCAGATTGAAGACATTCGTTTACGGTGTTTGCACGGTAAAGGCGGCTGTTGTCATCCATAAACACAAATTCTGGGCCATGGCACCCCTAAACAAACGTACAAATATGTTGTTTGTTTAAGAGCACACCTAAACATTTCTCGAGACATGTCGTTCTTGAATGATATCTCGATAAATTTGGTCTATCATGGTTCCGATTTGAATATGTTTTGGAGCCTAGTATAATTTTCACCTCAAAAAAGCAATCCTGCACCACAGAAATTGCGTCATTCAAAGATGTTCTCTTGGCGGTAACGGGTACTTGGCGTCCTCTATATAAAAGTCTGACGTGAACCAGACTGCAAACTAAACTTGGACTCGTTGAAAAACATCATAAAAGGCCACTATGACGATGTTCACATTGCATGTTTTCTATTCCAGGTTAACCGCTGGCGACAGTGAGCTGCCATGAGCGGAACAAGTATGAAAGGCCTACGAGCATATAGACCAGTATGTTCCAAACGTCTGTACACAGTTTGTCTTGAAACTGTTATACCCTTGGCTGAAGGAAACTCACGAGGCAGGTTTGATTCTGTGCTCTGTCTACTTTTTTTGGTAGTTACTGCCAAATACCAGTCGTCATTCGGCTTTCTAACTTCGGAATGACCTGTAATGTAACGTCTACTGACATTTTCGATATCCTGGAATCTTCGCCAAAGCCTGGAGATGATACTTCAGGTTCCTCGGATAATTCCCAATTCTACGACTAAAAAATCATCCACGTGTTGTCTGTGTCATAAATATTCGATTATGGCCCTGGGCGGCTTACAGAACACTTCTTTACCTCACTTCTTACTTCTTTACCACCATTCCTTTTATACCTCTCTTACATTCTCGTCATTGTGACGTACTATCGGCGCCATTTTATAACTTGCATATTATTCTTGAAGATGTATTTGATAATTCTACAGGTGAAATTTTTACTTTAAAGTTCGATTTCCATGTGATACTGAATTATACTTAATTTGTGGACATGAGTTTGTATTAAAGCCTATGATTTCCAGATAAATTTTTAATTCTCTACCACCTTTCTCGTGAGAGATTTCCGCAATATAAAATATATTTAGTCATTTGCACAAAGAATGATTGCAATGTTCCTTTTCACTCTAATATTACGTTATAATTTAATTGCAATTAAATGTGTATTTTCAATGAGACCTTTCGTTGGAGCTAAATTTCGAAAAAGTAATTAAATGCATCCTAATTTTAAATTCAATTTATATTTGAAACAGAACGGAATATTGTCCCAGATTTCTGCCAATTGAAAAACATATGGAGATTAACAAATTTGGCAAGATTTTGCTTACACAAAAACTTTTTTAAAAATAAATTGATTGAGAAATGATTCTTGGTTTCCTAGGTTCCGATTTTTCAATATGCCAAATCATTCTTGCGGTTGAAATTTTCTTTATTCTGGAAGAAGTTTCTGCATCAGCATAAAAAAACAAAACAAAAAAAAATCCTTCAACTCAACTGATTAATTAAAACCAATTAATGAAAGTATTTTTATCGTTATTTTTTAATTAGAGAGAAATGTTCGAATAATCACATAAAGAAAATTGAAAAAGATAATGGAAATAAAATGTAAGATGTAAAAATTTTAATTTGAAAATTTCAAATTTTTCGGAAAAGTGACTAATTTTTAAAAAATTCTTAAAATTAAATAAATTAATATTTGGGGTTCAAAACAAACTTCTTTAGAATTACATTTTTTTTTTTTTTTTTTTTTTGATAGTGCAAGGACTTTTTTTTTTTCTTTAATCATTAGAATCCATACTACGGGGAAATATGTGCAAAAAATAATCCAAAACGCAACATAACATTAAATAAAAAAATTGTACCTTGATATACAGGGTGGTTATAATTAAAGTCCCACTTTGCAATGGGCACAAAAGGAAAGCTGCTGGACCAAATGCTATCAAACTTGTTAATAGTTTAAAGGAGGTTATGAGAATTTCTTTTCCGACAAAAAGTTCAAAAACTCACCACCAGGGGGAAAGGGCGCTGTAAGCAATATTGTTAAACAAAATAGGACTTGAAGACACCGGTTAAAAATGTGTTTAATCGTTTCTGAAACGTGGTACAAAGCATGTTCAATGTGTGTTATCTCAAAAGCACTGTTTATGGTGATATTCTAAAAATTTAGCCGAACTGAAAGATGCGATACACCGACATGTGTGTAACTTTCCTCCTGCTATTCTAAGAGCTACTGTTGAGAATGCAGTAATGCGATTTAACTTGCTTTCAGAAAATGGTGGTCGCTACATTGAACATGCTTTGTAATACGGTTCAGTAAAGATGTCCCGCGTACGCAACTTCTTGGCCAAACGACATGCAACTGCCCTCGCACATCTACCGTACTCACCTGATCTGGCACCTACGAACTTCTTTTTGTTTCCTCACCACAAGGGATCCTGAAAGGGATATGTTTTGCCATCGCCGTGTGACATCTGTGTCTCACTCCATTCCAAAAGAGGCTTTCGCTGCTTCATTCCAACAGCTTTATCAACGATGTTAAAAGTGTATTGTGGTCAATGGATGCCACTTTGAAGGAAAATAAAGGTGTTTTGTTCCCATAATATGTTTTATGTTCCGATTCCCTGTACTTTTAAGATGCACCTTGTTTGCATAAATATTAAGCAGCAAATATTGCAAAAGCATGCAGTGTTTAATCTGAAGGTTGTTTTCTTCAAGTCTCCCTTATCCTCCTTTCCGAGCATGTATGTTCGGATATTTTATAGTCATCGAGACAGAGAATACAACAAGAACGAAATGGTCTACATCCACTCAAGCGCATCTGTGTGTGTGTCCCCCCCCCACACACATACTACTCATATTTATATATATTACCATATAGCCCTAAATATCAGATTTATATCTTTAAAAGTACCAATATTTTGATAGAGCCGTCTACAAGCGATTATACTGTATGTAATGGATGCGTTCCAACCTAGCACAATGATGTTTTTGTATTACCTTAAATGTTGGCTTTCTTTAAAATTAATTTAGAATAATTTGATGTAGGTAAATTTCAACAAAGGAATTATAATGAAGAAATTCCAAAATATTTAGTTAAAAGCAAAATAATTTTTGTATTTCCTTTATTCCTTACCTTACAAAAATTGAAATAAAAACACTTTATAAAAAAATTTAAGTTAGAGTGGTTGAACAGAAATTAAAAAAAATTCTGAAAATATAAAGCAATTAGTAATAAACATAGGAGTCGTGCTTCCGCATTTCTTTACAAAAAGAATCTTCTAGTACAATATTTTTAAGCAATTTCAATTTATCATTAATTATCCTAATTTTTTTCCTTTTTTTAAAAATTTTACGCTGGGGAAGAATGGTTTCTACAGCAAAAAAAAAAAAAAAAAAAAAATCATTATTTGTGAAATGTATTTTCTACAGACATTCTTCTTTTTCTTTCAAACCGTACATTTGAAAAATGCGTTTTGTTGTTGAATATGTGCAGCAATAATAACTGGCACTTAAAACCTAAAAAGTAGAATTTTCAGAAATTTTATTCTTCTACGAAGAAAGGCTTTTTCCGTATTTCCTGAAAAATGGAAGAATAAACAAGAATTCCGCTTGATTTTTTACATACTGCATTCAAAATGAAATATTTATATTGTTATGAATTTATAATGTTATATCTCAAAATAGGATTGAAACAAATATCGATCGATTAAAAAAAAATGCATTGCCAAATACAAAATCTCATAATTAACTTTTATTGTCATAGCTTTCTCTCGCCTTCCATCACTCATATTCTCTCTCGCTAACTTTCGTTTTCTTGCAGTAGAATCTTTTCTATACATAATATTCAAGAAGACTTCTATTTGGCCTATGAAGCGAGGAGAATATAATGAACTAGCTACCTTTTGGTGACACTTGTTCTCCAAGATTGACTTCTTAAACTTTAGTATTACTCACCTAACGATGATTAAATCTATTTTAGCGCTTGTTAATTTTTTTTTTTTTTTTTGGTGCTTGTTTCACGACTTTTCTTACAACTTTTTTCTTGGATTGAATGGAATGCTAACACTTTCTAGAACATTTCAAATAATATTTTGCAGCTTCAGTAATTAATGACACATTAAATTAAGTGCAGCTGTAAAAACGTTTAATGAATTAATCTGAAAAGTTCGCATATGTTTAAATTGAATTCAGCAATAAGTAGTAAGAGTGATTTTTCTGCCAGTACATCAGCATTATATATAGATTGTGACATGGCACCACAAACTAATAACATTCTTATCAACTGGAATTTTCTCTATTTTCTTCCTCTTTTTTTCCCCCCTTATCAAACCTTTTACCGTATTTAACAGAACTGTCATAAACACTTCCAAGTTCTGTTCAGGAGCTTACAAATTAAAAATTGCAGGTATCAGCTCATTGATCTTTACTACAATCCACAGGGGTGTTTGTGGGACCCCAAAAAATCCCCTGAAACTTTTACGGTCTTACTACCGACATTTTGGAGTTTCGAGAAGGGGGGGGGGATGAAAAATTACAATTATGAAGTATTGAATGACCTAATTATAAAAGTTCAATGAATTACTTTTTTTTTTGCAAAATTAATAACCATAAATTTTTAAACATATAAACTACTACATTTTGTGTAAATATTTTAAATTACCTGAATTAATTCTTTAAAAAAAATTATCTAATTTCTGCTGCTTTTTTTTATTTTCTGATGTTTGTGGGCTTGTCTTTCTTTTGTGGTGAACTTCATAATTGCAGGAAGGTTGACTTTTATTTTCCTCATTTACAGTTGAAGAAATTTCCTCGAGAACTGCACATGCAGAGGTAGAAGCAGTTTGCTTTTCTGCTAATGTAGAAGGTTTTTCAGAGACTTTTATAGGTGACTCATCTGAAATACATGTTTTTAAGTCCTCTTGATATGTTTTCCAACTTCTGTTCATATTGAGTAAGAGATCTTAGTGAATTGGATCAGTCATTGGATTTTTTGAGCCATATTTTTCACATGAGGTTTCTTTAGAAGCCATTAAATCATATTTAATAGTCTGCACTGCATCTAGGGAATCAATCTTAAGAGAGGTTCTATAGTCAGTGACAAGTGTATCCATTAAGTTGAATGCACTTTCCACTAATGGGCCATGGAAGCAGCTAAGGCAGGCTTTGACCAATTTAGCCAATGTAGGATACTTATAATCATTTGTGAAATCATTTTTTAAATTAAAAACTTTAGACCAATATTTATCAATTGTACACTTGACTGGATTTCCACTTTCATCAGATGTGTAGAGCTTTTTTTTGGTGATATCAATATCATTCTGGTATAACCTTATTTCAGCTTCTACTTTTGACTTTTCATTATCACTAAAAATATGGGACATAAAAGGTGATAATTTTTCAAAAGCTAATATTGTACTGGTTTTACCTCTTAGCTCTGGATCTAATGCTGTAAAACTAATTAGATATGAATTTTTAAGGGGTAATTTCTGTTTCATATGCTGTGCTGTATTAGTATAAGCTTTCATTAGAGAAATTTGGAATTCTTTTGCTATTGGATGATTTTTTGATAATTTCTTCAGGAGAGCGGAAGCTTCTGCACCAGTAAATATTACTTTGCTAGGTAGATGGAATTCTGGATTTGTGACATCAACCTTTAATAAATCATCATAAGATGTGAACTCTATATTTTCTGGCTTCATAAAAAAAGAGAAAAATTTTGCCATCAATTTATAAATACTGGAATGTATTAAATGAAGCATTGGTTTTTTTGTTTCAAATAATTTAATATATGTGTTGAACTCTGGTAATACTGCTGAATATACTGCCATATGCAATAAAGTTTTGTTTTGCATAACAAATAACCATTTAGTATTCTTTTTATCCGAGCTAAAGCATCCTTTGTGAGTTGTTGGAAATGCAAGCAAGAATACACCCCTTCAACAATTTTTTTTTGAGCTGCAGAAATATTTCTTTTATTGTATACAGTCTCAACATAAGAAAAATAATCCCCTTTATCAGTTTTATCCAAGTAGTGAAAATAAAATGCAATAAGAGCATCCCACAGATCTTTGATTCTTTCTAAAACACATAAAATGTACACCCACCTATGGTCTGGTCTCTTCAAGGGCTTAAGTTTTTTAATGGCAAGGGATTCACAGATTTTGAAAAAATTCTCTTTTACTGCAGCTTTTCATATCAAAATAGATGTCATCAAACAAATCTTCTAAGTATCTATCAAAACAAGAAGCAAATTTTTTTGCACAGTTATTAGCTGTGTGACATGTGTCACCATCAATATCTAATAAGTGGGGTGCTTTGTTTGATCGTAGTCCGGTTTCAATACCCTTTTTTTTTTCCACACATGGTGTTACATGAGTCCATTAATACACTAATTAAGTTTGCCCATGGAATATTATTAGCTTCAACAGTATTAACAACTGCTTTAAAAACAGCTTCTGAATTGCAAGATTCCATCTTAAGAGATGCAAAATGATGAACTACAACTTCATTTTGATTGTTGTCATAAAACTGCACCAATATTGCCAGTATACTTTCTTGAGCATTGCTAGTACTTTCATCCAAATTTAGAGAAAATGGAGTCTCCTTTAAAGTTTTAATGATATCTTCCTTAATAGTTTTTGCGAGCCCATATTTCATCTTATAACATGCAGAAGTCCTGGACATTTCCAACGAGTTTAGTGCCGTCTGATCGCGCCTCGACTGTTTGCAGAGTTCCAATTAAATTGGGAGCTACATTGACAGAAAGAGAATTCTCGGCGATAAACGAAGTTATTAATACCTCTTAGCATGCTTTTCTTGTCACTATATCCAATGGCCGAGCATCAGTCTCCAGTAAGTCATCAGTATTTTTTGAATTAGCATAATTACTTAAAGTCATTGAATGTCTAATGCACTTTGAATATTTTATGTGCGTCACAGTTTTAGAATGATTTGTGAAAGCCTTGAATCCTTCCCTACCATACTTCAGCAGTGAGTTACAAAAAACACAATATGCTTGTCCAGCAACATTTATTTTCTTGCACCATGTGCCGATGGTATCCCCATTACCATCTCTCCGTTCAATCCAATTCCACCTAAATGCATTCCGGACACCTTCTTCTAATTATATAATATCACTATTTATATCGAGAAATTTCATAGTGAAATTCTCTTGCGTACATAAATAAAAAAATATTTCAATAAACGAAACGAAAATTTTACACAGCGGAGAAAAAAAAGTTGCGAAGCGATCAATGACAAATAGCTAATACGGCGAAAAATCCCCCTTCTCTACTTATTGGCGCCACGCCAGGAGAGATAAGACCTTTGAACCCACTTGCCGAAAAGAATCCAGAAGAGAATGTCCGAGAACCAGGGGGAGGGGAATGAGTCATAACTCGCAATAAGGAAAGAACAAAAAAGAAGTTTTTTCCCCCTTTTCACGCATTATCACTGCCTTTGGAGAAAGAAAGGAAAAGTTTTCACCACACACACTGACCTTGCGTTTTCTGCTTTCAAAGCAAACAAAATTACCCAGATCAAAATAAATAATTCATTATTATTCCTTTTGAACGACGATCCCCGGAATTTCCGGGTATCGAAGTTCAAAATCCCCGGAGCACAAACACCCCTGAATCCAGCAATATGTAATAAAAATGTAAATATAACATGAAGTTTATGATTTTGTCAGTAATTATCATTCCCACAAATAAAAAAAAAATTGCCTGGGCCTTGCTATTCACCAAATTAATGCGACAATGGCAAAGATCAGTGGACAATTATATATATGTAATTGTCTGCTAATATATATATATATATACTGATGATAGGATATGAATTTTTGGTAAAAAATTTATAAATACAAAAAGAAACAGGGCCAGATCTCCTTCATTAATCTTTTAAAATCAAAAATTGCAAAGACTTATAGTATTTTGAAAGTTTTTTATTTTATTAACTATTAATTTTAGAGTAAACAGGTTTGATTAAATTGAAAATATCAGATGTTTTCCAGCATATTTATAAATTTTCCCTAGCCTAAAAACATTTGAATTCCTTAGAATACTTTAGGAAAATTATTATAACAGCCATTATTATAATTTAAATTATTATAACAGGTTGATGAACAAAATTCTCAGTTGAGGTTCCTTGAAACAATGTTTCATAAACCAGATGGAATTGCAGTGTTCATTTGGCAACAATAACCAATAGATGTTTAGATAACAGAGTTCCACTTGATTATACAAATCCTGCACCTCTGTAATCACCATATTTTAACTTGACTCCTTTCATGTTTTTAAAGACAGAATTTTGCTATTGATTTCTCTCTTTCTTTTCTTGATGCAATATATTTTTGAAATATTGTATACTTGAGATGACAATATGCTTAAAAAAATATTGTTAATCTTAAACATCAATTAATTGATCAATTATATATATAATTTCATTCTAAATTGGAGCACCTCTAACTTTTAATTGGATAAACAAATGATTACAACTTTCTTTAATACGGATATAAGCAAATTATGAAATATATTGAAGAGTAAAAATAAAAAATACTTACAAAATTACATACTTCTGATGATGAAAAAAATAATTGGACCAAAATGGAAGGACGAGTTGGAAAATGTTTAAGAAATCATAGTCAATATATTTATTAAGTTGAAAATGTCATAGATAAATTATGGAAGTTAAAGACAATATTGCAGTCTTGTACTAAAGCATAAATTTTATTAAAAAAGATATGCATATATACCTAAAACTTCAATTAAATTATAATAAGCAATACGAAGTCACAGCTAATAAATACATCGATTCATTATCTTTTCACAGCTGTTTGTGATTCTGGTGCAGCTTGTGGTGAGATCTGTTCACAATTATCAATCTGCTTAAGAAGTTAAAGACAATATTGCAGTCTTGTACTAAAGCATAAATTTTATTAAAAAAGATATGCATATATACCTAAAACTTCAATTAAATTATAATAAGCAATACGAAGTCACAGTTAATAAATACATCGATTCATTATCTTTTCACAGCTGTTTGTGATTCTGGTGCAGCTTGTGGTGAGATCTGTTCACAATTATCAATCTGCTTAAGAAGTCGGAATAGAGCAGCTGCTTCTCTGATGTGGCTAAATTCAATACAAAATGCCTGCACTTCGATAAATAAGTCCTGTTAAAACACACAAAAAAAGATTTTTTTGTAGCCATTTTCTTAAATATAAATTACCAGAAAATTCTTCTATAAATTATTCTTTCAACTGATATACATATAATAAACTTCTTTTCTAAAATATGATTTTTAGATTGACCTCATAAAAGAAATGACAAGCAAAAGTATTTAATTTTACAAACATTTTTTTTAAAAAAGACAATTATACAATACACAATAATTAACTATTTTTTTAAATATAGGATGACACATTAAATCATTCTATTTTACTAGCAACAAGATGCCTATTGCAACCCTTTTATTTTTTTCGTAAACGAACTATACAGAAAATATTGTAATCGTCAAAAAATTCGAACTCGAAATTATGGCGAATCTCAATGTTTTAGACCTATCTGAATGCCATGTCTGACTTGAACGTAGTAACTCAAAAACCTAGATGGATGAAATTTGGTGTATGGACTTTAGACCAAATATTAAAATTTCTATCAAATTTTGAATGAAATCCATTCAGAGGAAGACTGTTTATCCAGCTGTTCAGGTATAAATGAATTCAATAACTACAAAATGCGAAGAGCTATATAGATAAAATTTGGTACAGAAGTTTAGCATATAAAATGTAAATTTTAGTTAAATTTTGAACTGAATATGTCAGAGGTTTGACCTCTGTTAGCCAGTACTTTCTGAAGCTGGAAATGCAATAATTCATAAAGACAGTGATTTAAGTCAATGAAAAATTCTATATGCCATTTTGTGCCTGGAATTATAATTACAGGCACAAAATGAAGATAGACTGATTGAAAACATTTTGGTTTCAATCAGTCAGAAAGAGGGTGTCCAAAAATACATGTCTGTGTGACAGATTTGAAACAAATGCTAAATACCTATATTTTGTAGCTATTGATTGCCAATGTCATGCAAGATATTTAGTCTTACCTAAAGACAACAATTTTATGTGAAGGTGGGAAAGGGGAGAGGGTAGGATCTTTACTGGAGAGTATGTTATAAAGTTTTGAAGAGATCACTCCAGGCAGTTATTATTGGTTTGACATAATTTCATTCCCAAAATAGGCACTCAAGCTTTAGTATAAAAAATAATTAACAATAAGTAAACTAATTTAATTCTTTTGTTTTATTTTGAACTATGCTCTTTATTCAGGTCTAGTTTGATTTCTTAAAAATCAGTTTGAAACAGATCCCCCCCCCTTCATTTTACTCTTTTTTAAAATTCAATGCACTGACATGAATCAAACATATTTATCTCTCCTTATTATTAACATATTGTGTGATAGAGTTAAAAAGAACCAAAATAAAATAAGACTTCTGTTATCTTTGAATTAGAAAATGCAATATTCAAGCATTTTCATCAAATTATAAAATACTCTGTAACTCTTTCTGCTATTTTTCTATATTTTTTCATTCTTCTTTTTAAACTAATCTAGGTCCAGGCATAATAAATATTAAAAAGGTTTACATAAAGTTTGTAAAGGCAGATGCTATAGTTGGTGTTGTACTTCAATTTAATTGCAGAATTTCCATAAATTTATTTATTGTAAATAATAAACACACACAAAAAAATTATTTATATTACTCAATAATATCAATTTTACAAAAAAATATAATTAAAACAATTAATATTTGTGTAAGTAAATATTATTTTGAATAAAACTAAAGAACTATTTTTTGGAAGCAGATGAAACAAAATCTATCCATTCTTGAAATAAAAGGAAATTCACACAGTTTTTCTTTTTTTAAACACATTACTGAAAGTGTATAAACCAAAATAAAATAAAGCATGAAGAATTTGTCTAAAAAATATTAATGTGAAGTAATTTTTTGTTAAGCTTTTTAGCATAGCTTATAAGTATATAATATAAAGATGTGATTAAAAGATTTGATGAAGTACGATTGGATTTCATTACTATAATGAAAAACAATGCTGTAACTTATATTCAAAAGTATTTTTAAAGAATTCTGAAAATTAAAGGCAATGTCAAATAAAAGCTGAAGCATGTCATTGAAAAAAAAATATTTGAAAATGAAATTTAAGAAGTACAGAAATTGTGTTCTTGCAAAGCTACGTTTCATGATTTACAAAAATCAGAAAACAAAAGTCTATTTAATTTTTTTAAATACTGTTCCAAGCTGTACATTGTCATTCTAAAGAGTATGCTAAATTTAGAAGCACTACAGTTTGTTCCTGTACAGCACCAAAACATACATGCATACATTGATTTTTATTATTATAAAGTGAATAAACTACTTTTTTGGAATACATGCTAATGACATGATATTAAAAGCTCATTCTCATTTTCTAAATAGTTAAATTAATAAATATTTACTACCTGGTATTCATTAATTAAGCTTTCACCTAAAGCAAGCAAAGCTGTTCTATTGTATACATTTATACAATCTGTTGCATTTAAAGAATCATGCAAAGCATTACAGATGTTTACATTATGGACTCCTGTCTGATTCCACAAACATTCCACCTCCTAATTAAAATTGGGGCATAAATTACCAAAATTAGAATATAAAATATAGCCTTAATTTTCACATTATACAAAAAATAAATTCAAATATTGAGAGGCATAGTTCCACATATAGAAAGATTAGGAACAGATCTTTCATAACTAATGTAGAAGTGAATAGATAAGAAGTCAAAGCTCAACTTTCTGAATGGTCAGAGCAGTCCTTTAAAGAGAATCTGTTATAGAGCTTCATACAGATTATCTGTGTCAAAATAAATAAATAAAAATAAAGTTTTGAGGTGAAATTTGAAGGGGAGAGTAGTGAAGGAATTTATTAGAATTAGTGAATTTATATAATAATGTGTTTAATGTAGCATATTTGATGAGAGGAAAAGAAATTCAGAATCAAGTTATTGCACTTGATTTAAAATGTCAGTTAAGGGTAATGAATAATTTAAATGCATATCACAGCAGTTCAAATATGTTAATATTTAAAGCATGCTATTAATTGAACAAATTGTGCAATAAGGAACAAAAGAAGATACAACTGTTTTTGCAAAATAATGTAGCTGAAAAATATGTCACATTTTTTCCAAAATTCATTATTATCAACATTATAAGTATGCTATTATATGCAATGTGTTGCAATTTATTATATATCAGTTCACATACATATTAAATCAATGTATAGTAATTAAACTTTTTTTGTTTAATCCATCATTAATATAAAGTTTGGACTTCTTATTAATATATGATAATTTTCCACAATGAACTCTAAATCACATTAGTACCTGATACCCAATTGCACAATCATATCCAATTGTTTTAAAACAAAAAAACTAAGCAGTGAATACTATATGATAAAGATAGGGAGGAAAAAACTCCTTTGATTAAATTATTCAAAAAAAATTTGATTAAACAGAAGGGAATCTTAAAATTGATAATCAATTTATATATTAAAGACAATTATGTTTTAAACAGCAGGAAATAAAATATACATATCCTTACTACATTGATGATATTGACACTGCTATGAAGAGATAGTTATAAATAAATGTATTTTAAAATTCATTTTGAAAGCATTCGAATTAGCACAAATATCACTACAACAGTCTTATAATTTTATTTTCAAAAAAATAATGTCAATTAATAATTTTTTAAAAATAAATAGAATTAATAAAAAATATGTGATTTTTTGTTAAAATGTACACATACAAACTATTTGATGGAAAGCATTTTTATAAACACTGAAGAAAAATATTAAGTCATTGCAAATAAATCAAGAAGCCTGCAAAATCAAATTTCATGAAGTTGATTCATCCATTGTTTGTAAATTTTCAAATATGTTGTTCCACAATTTTATATATATAAGAATTCTGATTTATTCTGGCATTGCAATACAAATAATTCTATATTAAAACATGGATAAAAAAATGTTTAACTCATTTTATAGCATTCCAAAACAGTGAGCACAATTATACAGATAGTAACAAATTACAGAGGAGGTATTTCATAAAGTTACAAATTTGCATCTATAAATGGCAGTTAATGGTTAAACATTATCAGTAGTTTAGAAAACATTCTCCATACACACAATGCTTGACTACAGCGATTATTAATTGTAAAATTTCAAACTCTGTACCAGTGGCAGATTTAAGTATTTTGTAACTCTAAACAGTGTATATTGATTGCAAGGTCCCTTTTTTTAATGAGATGGTTAATTTAGTTTCATATTTCAAGGCATTTTAACATGTTAATTATTTATTTTAGCTTTCTTTAAGTCTTAAATTGGGCATTTGCCTTTATATATAGATTGTGGCATCGGATTACTCAACATCCACATTTGCAAATAATAGCATAAACACAGATAGATGTTCAGTTATATAAATATTCTAATAGTTAAGTGAATGTAATGAAACAAATTGGAACCTGACTAATTATACTTGATAAAGAATCAATATAATTAAAAAAAATTTATCATTCACAGAATTGCTTACTTTACAAACTTATTTATTATTTAACAATTAAAAATATAATTTTTTAATAGACCTGTTTGAGGACCTCCTTTAGCCCGAGTGACCAATAAATTCATTTTTTGCTATTAGTAGAACTTATCTGATTTTGTGATAAGAAATAAAACTCTTACTTTAAAAGTATTTTTTTTCTTCTTTTTTTTTTCTCACAAGAAAAACATTTAAGGAATTGCACAAGATCACAAAATTTGAGATTTGAAAACTACTCAAGATGAAACATTGCTACAAATTATAACCCTTTTTTGCCCTACTTTGCCTAAAATAAATAACAAACTAAATCTTTTTTTACGTACAGAAATTTTGATTAAAACAAAATCATTTAGCATTTTACCCTTTGATTGCAGGCTATTGCCTAACAATAATGCAAAAATTTAAAATTATCTAAACACACAATATCAATATTTCTAACACAGATGTTACAACTCACAATTTGGTTGAACAAACTGTTATCTTTGTAAAAACTTCTGAAGAGTAAGACAAATTTCCGTTTTATGTAGAAGCTGTTAAAAATTGACACCTACCTTTAAAAACCTTGAGAGTAAATTCATCTTTTCTCAATTGAATAAATCTTAATTGAAATAAAGTGTCAATGTGTATATTACTATTTGAATTAATTTTTCATCGAATCAAAATTTTATTATTAATATATTTTTAAAAATGTAACGAAATTTTTTTAAAAAAATTTATAGCAATGGCCTCAAAAATCCATTGTAAAACCTGTTATTACAAAAACTGCACAAACTTGTAATTAATAAGCTAGTTTAGTTCAGTAAGATTACTATTTCATTTTAAAGCTGAGATTGACTTTAAACTATGATACGACAAGGGCAATTTCCATACTTTACCTATATAAAGTTGTATGTCACTTGACAGCTGATTTAAATGTATCAGGCCCAATTACACAGTAAACTTTCAGTGGAATTTAATTTCACATATGCAATTATCAAAGACTAAAGCTATAATCTCACAACCAAGCCACTATAATTAACATCAATTGTAACAGAAAGCCTATTAATTGACTAGTGATCAATAAAATAAAATTTAGAAAAGCAAACAACTGACCTTTAAGAAAATGATGCATAAAATTAAAATTAGCATACCTGAACATTAATGGTCTTGCCTCTAATTAATGATTGTAAGAAAACACACACTAAACGGACAAGTCTATTTTGCAGATACCTATCTTTTATACCTTCACAAGTACGGATACAATTGGATATATACATGTGGATAGTGTCAACTGGCATAGTTACAGTCTAAGGAAGAAAGGAAAAAAAAAAAAAATTATATTATAAATTATCACAAAATGATAAATCACAATTTACTCAAATCTAATAATGAATTTCTAGAACCTTTAATCACTGCATTAGATTAAATGTTTAAAACAACAATCACTGGTTCTTATATTTCAGAGTATTACTAGCCCAAGTTCAGTTAATGAATGCTAGTAGGTTTCAATTTAATAGTTTGAGTAAATTCAGGCTGTAAGTTATTCTTTTTTTCTGTTTTATTATTTTATTGAGGGGAAAAAAAGTATAGGAATTTTACAACCCAGATTTATTTTATGCAAGTTTCAATTGATTATTAACAGCTGCTACTAATACTGTTATATTTTTTCTTCAAATATCAGCCTGCATTTTTGATACATTGTCGTATTCTTTCTTATTATCTACAAGATGCAAATATTCTATTTTTAATATTACTTTTATTATCATATATCAATTATGAATGGAGACTTTACTACAGCTGAATGAGAAATGTAATTCAGAAATAAAGAAGGGGGAGGAATTGATTATCACAGGTTGACAAAAAGATCTCAAAATGCCTTAATGATGCTGCAATCAGTTCTGCCATAAATCAGAGAAAAAAAATGGATAAATAAAAATCTATAGTAAGCTAATAAGTATTTAACAATATTTCATTAATATCTGCAACACAAACATTCAAAAAGCAGTACTCAGCTTTCCGGTGATATGATTAAATATTAAGTATTTCTTTACCAATTTTTGATCTTTTAATACTTTTTCAGCAGAATATAAGTTCTAAGAAGCAGTAAAATAAATGAATAGCTAATTTTAGCATATGCTCTTAGCAACAAATTGAAAACCACTTAAATATTCAAAACAATTTCTAAGAAAAATTACGAGATACATTAAATTGTCATCATAAATTATGCGACAAAAATCTGAATTCTTACAAAGTTAAGATTTTAATGGAAAAATTAGGAAGTGTTCTCATTTACGAGTAATTAGAAGATTTGTGATCTCTTCCAGCCACTTTTGTTGCCTATTTTCATTTTCCTTAGTAGGAATAAATTTAGCAACTCTCATGGACGAAAAAGCAAGGCAATGGGTGAAAAATATTTACAGAATAATTAGAGATGAGGTAGATTAACTCTGCAAGAAAAGTGAAATCCCAAAGATTTATTGATTCATTATCTGTACTGTTCAAATGAAAAAGGTAAAGATGAAATAAGTATGTCACATTATTGATACAATTATGGCATTTTTTAAGAATCTAACTACACTTATGTTAATATCTAACAGCTTTAAGAAAAGAATATGAATGGTAATGTTAAACAAGTTATATATTATCAAGAATTTACAAAATATAACTTACAGTGGTTAAGCGATTCACTACTTCCATAGAATGCAAAGACATCTCCATATTTACAAGAACATTATAATACCTAAAATGAAAATAATTATATGTTTTAATTCTTATATAAGTATAATACTGACTTATGTAATATTGCTTAAACTTATTTTTGACTTATAATTAAAAAATATATTCAAATATTAAAAAAAAAAAAAAAAACCCTCATTTTTATTAAGAATTACTACAGAAGCTATATCTATATTTGGGGGATATAAAAATATGAAAACTTTGCACATTAAATAGGCACTTAATAATAATTAAAAAAACAATACAAAAACATGACTCCCTTTACGAAGATAAATTTTTGAGGAAAATATAGGAATAATAAGGCAAGAAGAAATTATTTCCTCTCATTTAAATATCAAACAATAAAGATTTCTCATTTTCATTTCAGAAGGCTTTAACCCTGCTGTTCTGTTCATATTTACTTCACGTATGTAGCGTTCAGGTCAATATGACTCAACTCAGAAAACTAACCTTTCTTGCAATAATTGACAGGTGTCATTTAAGAAATGGTTTAAAAAATAATAATATGAGTTTAAAAATATATCTAATAATATAAAGCAGCTATAAAAATAACAAAAATATATTTGAAATTGAAACTTACAATAATATAAAGCATCAATAAAAATAACAGAAAAATATTCGAAATTGAAACTTACTTTTATTTACAATTTGAGCAATAATATTTTACATGAGATTTGCAAATGTATCTCTTACAGTTGCAGCATAACATATTAGTTTTGCTATCATTGCTTGACAGACAGAGCTTGCACCTTGCACGTTTGACACACAATGAAGTATTCTCAGCAGATCCAGGTGGTACGCTTTACCCTTTTGTCTGTATTGGTTTCACTATTTTTATTGAGTCCTCACTTCTTGGTAGGTGTGACCTTTCTTCAATGTGTGGGAAAAATGAGTGATTTTCCCAGTTCATCCAAAAACAGTCTTTGTTTAGTAAATTTGTTTTCATTCCGTTCACTATGTATTGAAGTCCATAGAATAAATGCATTGTACGCATAAGTATCAAGCATGTTATAGGGGCCGGCGATTTGTTTTTCTTTTACAAGTGCATGTGTTTAAAAGTTGATCAAGAGTATCCACAGCCACTTTAGTTGAATTATAATCTAAGATCATGAATGATTTTACAACTGTTGTGACTTCTGTAAAATAAAATAAGGAACTGTGAACTTCTTTGTTTGGCATTTGTTCAGGGAGTTCCAATTCATTTTTTCTAATGGTGCCAAGTATAGCAATTTTCCGTTTTCGAAGAAGTTGTCTTAAGTTGTAAGATGTGAAAAAAGTATCACATGTAATATTGTGCCCTGAATACCCATAAGTAAGATCACACATTGCTCGCATTCCCTGATTTTTCTCTGGCTTTGACCCTTGTTCTTTTCCAGTGCAAATTTGTGTTTTAGTACATACAAAGTTTTACTGTCACATAAAAGTCCATATTTTGATCCCATATTTAGATGGCTTACTTGGTAAATACTGTTTGAAAGGACATTGGCCACAAAATCCTACTAATTGTTCCTCTACAGTAATATTTTCATTCAGATTATATAATTTTGGTATAATATCTATGTACTTTTCCCAGATATCTCACACTGCAGCTAAGTTATTCAAATTTCTTCTTTCTTGACCAGTGGATTTATTATCAAAATGAATAACTCTCAATTTGGTGCAAAATGTTTCAAGGGACATTGTCACACGAAATATATTTATGCCAGCTTCTTTATCCCATAAACTTTTTGTTGATTCTCCAAATGATTTATAAACACTAACAATAATAATCCAATATATGCTTGAAACATTTTACTTTCAATATTTTTCCACTTTTTTCCATAAACCCTTTCTCTTTCAATATTAGTCATATTTATGATTTTTTTTTCAATTATAGAATTGAATACTAACTCAAATGTCTTTTTTATGTCTCATATCCTTGTCGTTGCATATCTTGTGACCCCCTGGAGTAGTTTTTATAATATTTACAGCGATTGATTGAGAAGAATTTGGCAGCGGATCCAACTTCCACTTTATTTCCCGATTCTTGGACTGAATACTCCCTGCATAGTTCATTTGATGAAAATTCGGTAACAAAATCGTTGTCAGAACTTTCACTCGCAATTTCATCACTTGTATGATTTTCATACTCTGATACTTCTTCGCTGTCAGAAGCTTTCTATTAGTTTAGCTATATCAGCGTGACTCAAATTACTGTAATTCCCCATTTTTTCTCACACATTTGCAGGTACAACTCTTTTACAGTGCATCAGAAAGTGAAATACAGCAGAAAAAAGAAAACATTGCAATAAAAGCAAAGAGATGGGCCCTCTGCCAATCGTTTCAACCTTTTGACATTGTATGCTCACTCTTGTCATGTGACCAAACACATAAGTCAACGAAAAAGATTTTGAAAACGGATAAATTACAGAAACTAGTGTTATTCTATTCTTCTGAATTATTCCAAGCAAAACTAAACATGTATGAGTAAAAATAAATTATTTCGGGTCATATAGACACGAACAGAACAGCAGGGTTAAAAGAATATCACAATACATTCTTTAAGAATTGCAAAACTTTTGAGCTATATGACATTAGATAATAATGAAAAGAGCATTTTGTAAGTGATTTAAAATTGAGGCAATTTCTATTAGAGCACATTTATACCAATGTGAATGCATTTTATGTAAAGTGATACAAATGCAGTATGCCAATAACTCAAGGTTGGCTTTCCATAAAGAATTCTTCATTTTTGTTATATATAACCATTAGATACACCTGCTTATGTAAGTGGAAAATAAGATTAATTTAATTACCTACCCCATCATCAAAAATCAAAGCTTTATTAATTTGGGGGAAAATTTATTATTATTTATCAAATTAAACATAAAATGGAAATTTTTAAAAAAATAATTTGAATAATTCAATATAATACATCAATTATTTAACAATTTATGGAGTAAATGAATGCTTAATTTTTACAACAATTGACTAATTGAAACACAATAAACAATAATGCATGTTTTCAATTTCATATAGGCATAAATAACTTTTCCCATCGGAATGCTAAATAATATTTATTTTTAAAAAAGTTTCCAACTTAACAATATTTTATAAAAATAAAAAACGAATCACTATTTCAAAATGCAGCTTTTACTAATAAATTTGTTTTTAGCATTAAAAAAATTATTTGCATGCTAATTATCTATTTAATATATTATAAACTTACTCATTAAGTTGGCTTGATTGCTGGAGTCGTACTAAAGCATCATAAGCAATTGTTGGATTATTCTCTACCAAATCAGGAAGCTATAGGGAAACAATAATAAATATCAAGCATTTGATTAAAGATAATTTTTAAAAAAAATAATATTTGCATCTTTTTCAAATTATAGATAGCAAATAACATTAAGCTTTGCAGTACCCATCTGGTAAACTAATGTTTTTGTAATTGTGATGTTGATGAACATGATTCTTTTGAATCAAATGTTTGATGTAAACAGTTTGACATTTCTTTGTAGGAAATAAAATACATATCAAGGGAGGCATCCTGATAAATGGCCATGCAACCTTACTCTGTGTTCCTAAAGATACAGAAACAAATATAGGCTTTTAAGAGGGGTATCTGAATTCCTGTCTGCTGAATTTTTGAGAAGCAGTTGATACAAATTTCTTACATTTGGATGATAATGTTCTTCCTCACAAGATAATGGCAAGAAATCTGTTTTAAATTTGAGGATATTCATTCAATAAAGCAGTTGACCAAATCTCTAATTCAAACTCTATGGTAATAGAATTTAAATTAGAGTTAACTATAGTTAGTTAAAGAATTAATTAGCTATTAAGCTCTATTAATGCATGGTAATTACTTTCAAAGATTGAGTTTACTGCCCACCAATAAACTCAACAACTTATCTTCCATCTTATTTTCTAACAATAAAATATGTAAAACTTTCAATTATAAAGACTTTAGACATTTTTAGAGAATTTTATTTCTTCAATCCATTTGTTTATATATGGTACCCAGTATATAACACATCACATGTTTTCTTTAAATAATTCAAAATAAGTTGAAATGATAGTGAACCTATGCAATAACATAATTTATTCACTTTCCTATATATATATATATATATATATATATATATATATATATATATATATATATATATATATATATATATATATATATATATATATATATATATATATATATATATATATATATATATATATATATATGGAGAGAGAGAATAGCAATCCAACTTTCAATCTATAATGTTTGTGCATAAAATATTATAAAATTACAAAAACTATTTCTAAAAGCAGATATTTTTCTCCAAGATTTCCATTTAAACACATGAAAAAATATTTAACGAGCATTACCTTTGAAGGGGTAAGACCAACATGATAAACTGATTTTGGATCATTTTCAAGGTCCTGCAGCAGTTGATGTTGTTGAGCTAAAGTTAATGATGATTTGAAAGCTTTTGCCATCAAGCGCTTTGCCTCAACACCAGCAGTATTGCTTACGCACATTGACATATCCCAAGCAACTGTCTGTTCGGCAGAATTTGTGAGATTCATCCACACCAACTAAAATTTATAAAACAAAAAAATATATTAATGAAATTTATATGGAATTTTATAAACACACACACAAACAAATAGATAATTGTTATTAAATCTAAGAAGAAAAATCATGATCATTCTTTTAACACAATGTAGCAAAATCTAATGTTGTAACTGGCAGTACATTCTAAGTTATATAATAAATCAAATTAAGAAAATAAAATAAGAACAAAGTATAGGTTTTATATATATTTTCTTCTTTTCAATGCAAATGCATGCAGAATTACAGGCGATGAAAATTCAAACTAACATCAAAATAAAGATTTAACAAAGGGAGAGAGAAAGATAATGATGAAATTTGAAATGTATTTCTGAACAATACTATTAGAATTTAAAATGCACCAAAAATAATTTTCTTAATTCTTTGATCATTATTTGAAGATTTTTTTCAGTTACATATAAAAGATCTGAGTTAACATGCTCAATACACATGAGCAAACAAACATTACATTCCTTTGATATATTTGAAATCTGATATAAAGACCATAAACTAAAATTTGTTTATCTCCTTAATTATATTGTACAATCAATGCATTGACTGAATTTGAATAAATTATGCTGATTGAATACCTGCTGATAGATTTGGTTTAAGCTTTAAAAGAATTTAATATGGATCAGCAATTTGAATTAATAACAGAAATTAGTCACATTCCTCCAACATGGCTCATTGTATCTCTGAGTTATCAGATGCATGTGCATATGGAGAGATAGACAAATTTCATCTACAAATTGATAGAAATCTACAATTTTAGTTTGAAAACAGATATTTAAATCCATCCATTTGGTTTGTTGCACTCCCTCTGCCAATGTATAAAAACAAATTGCCACACAAAATTACATTTTTTCTTTTCCTTCGACTCGAGGCTTGAGATTTATCAAAATGTTAAGTTCAAATTTTTAAGCAATTATAATTTTTTCTTTTAGCACATGAGAAGAA
The DNA here is from genome assembly GCF_947563725.1 of Argiope bruennichi. Lineage (NCBI taxonomy): Eukaryota > Metazoa > Arthropoda > Arachnida > Araneae > Araneidae > Argiope > Argiope bruennichi. The sequence goes on along the minus strand of NC_079152.1, from coordinate 110,757,661 downwards.
ATGTCAAAATCGATAGTAAGTTCTTTGATATTCAATTAGTATCAATGAATATTAAAATAAGCTAGCATTTAAAAATAAGTAATCATCCAGAAAAGTGAAAGTGGGTGCATGCAAATGAAAACAGAACATGGTTCTATACCAGGAAATATGAATTAATGATTGCACAAAAAGCTGTCAAAATATGGATAAGAAATAAAAAACATTTTTTTACTTTGTAATGAGTTATCTTTGTATAAGTTGTATGTTATAATGATGATCTTTAAGCTTTTTTCCTCCTGTTGCATACCATAACTTTTATTTCAAAACCACTACTTCAAGATTCCTTCTTAGGAGTGTTACAATCAATCAAAAATAAAAGTGCCTTGCCACTTTTTGGTATATTAGACATTATACCCAAAATTCTAGGTTGCTTAATTTGAATGTAATTTCATGTATAAGAATATAGCATACATCATAAACACTACAAGATATGATTCATAATATATTAATTTGACTCAGAAATGGATCTTCTATGAATTTCACAGTATTCCCCTTCCTTGAAAATTATCTCTACTGCTAACGAAATAGAATGTGCTTGTGTGTCTAAGCTGGCAATTTACAGAACAACTGTTTTACTTAGAATCATGAAATTGACCTAAATATATTTTGGAGAGCAGGAATGTGCTTTTTAGAGCGATTTTTAAATTTAAATAAATTAAAAATAAAGTAAAATTTTAAAGCTTTTTCAATAATAAATTTCAAAATATTATTGCCCCAAATTAAATTTTGCATAATATTAAAATTTTAAAGATACCAATTTAATAGTGCTGCAAATTTTTCCTGAAATTTCGCAATTTATGTTTTTACATAAAAACTAACAAAGTTTATATTCCATATTTTTCAACAACAGATTTCACCATTTCATCAAATATTTAAGAACTTGATTTTCTCCCATTGTTGAAAACTAAGGAAGAAAGATTCTGCTTATCATCTCAATGCTTGAATGAGAAATTAGGAAGTGGAATCTCAATCGCGATATGATTACACAGGCATTTACATTTCAAATGGTACTATGATGTCCTTTAAGAATATTCATAGACATAATAATCAATAATTACTACAATTTGGAGCTTAAAAATACTTAGTCAAGATAATTATGAACATTAATTTATGCAAAAGAGGTTTGTATAAATTAATACAAATGCATATGCATTGAAGTTAAACACAACCAATATTCCTAGAAAGGCAGTTGGTGATCAAAGATAATTTATTATGAATATCACTACAGATTCTGGTGTCTCCCTTGAAAGAAAGGGGGGGGGACTTTCTAGATAAAACATGTTTAATAATTGGTAGCGAATTGACTAATTACCTCATCATCAAAAGCATGAAGAGGTGGAGCAAGTCTGATGCATTCTGGCTTGAAACAAGATTGCACAGCTGAATCAGACCCACACAGCAAAGCTTCTCTTGTACTTTTTAAAGTATCGGAATCAATTATTTCCCTAAAAAACATGAACATCTAACTTCAAAAAACCAATGCACAATTAACTTATACTAAAGATGGATAAAAAATATATTCAGCTGCTAGAAGTAATAATATTTCAGGGGCAGGAGTGAGAATTAACTTTTTGGTAATAGAGAAACTATTAAACATATTTGATTTGTTAACTGAGCTAAAGAAAAAAGATTCAATGTATTATTAATGTATAAGAAATATAATATTTACATTTAACGCCTCTTTCATCTATACCAAAAGATTTGGTCATCACAAAAAAAAAAAAAAAAAAAGAAGTAAAACATTGTAAAAATAAAAGATCATAAGCACATACATCATTAAGAACATAAGTTGAGAAGGATAGGGGAAATGTGCTTCAGTAACTGAAACCCACATTGATAATGTTTTCTTCAATTTTAATATGCTTTTGTTTTCAAAGTAGCCAATATAAAATATAAACAAAAATAAGTACATAATTTTAAACCCCATTTAAATCAACAAAATATGTGTTTCTTTAAAAGTTCACATATTAAAACAAAAGCTGCAGAGGTAGTAATATACTTAAAAAAATATATACCATTTAACACATTTTTCCAATGGAAATGTATACTTACCTTATCAGTTTCGTTATTAGCTTTTGACTAATGATTAGAATATATGTGGTGTATGAAGCGTCATCGTGGCGGCGCTCGCGTCATCACTCAACAGCCAATAAGAAGCTATCAGTTCATTAAATTCGTTTATGTTAAAATAGTGTGTGATTCTTGTAATATGAGCCATCTCTAAGCATTTATCTCAACCGGGCTTTCCCCTAGGGCCCGTGAGAGATATTTGATTTGATATATAATCCTGTTAGTAGAGCATAACCTATTTTTCGAGTCTGAGTTAACATGTCTCTATATGTGGGGGCTCGATCTTGGATGCAATGACTTGGAGAAATAGACTCGGGAGTGGCCGGCAAAATTGTGAAGTTCCCGCAGAATATTATCTCAGCGGATATAATTAAAGAACAGATAGGAAAATTTTCTGTATCATTTTGAATAAAGAATCTTGCAAGCATTTAATTTAAGATTTGTATATTTGAGAATGACTTTTTCAAGAAAAAGAAACTGTTTGAATGTGTTTATTTTAGAAATTTCTGTTTCTAAGAAATATTAGCATTTTATTATTATCGTTAATATATTAGCATTTGTTATTAGGAAAAATAAAGGCATATTCAAAATGTTTAAAAATACAAAAAAGAAAGATTTAATTATTGTCGCTGAAGCAATAGGTGAGGTAGTTCCTGAAAAAAACAAATATTGTGCAGCTTAAACAAATTATAGAAAATAGCCAAGCGGCTAAAGATGATTTGGAATTTGTTAAAGACATTATCATCTCAACTGTAGAGGAACGCGAAAAAATAGAGGCCGAACGAGTGCGTGAAAAAGAAAGTTTGAATTAGAAAAATTAAAACTAACTTTAGCTCATGAAGAAGTATGAGAAACGTTCAAGCGACAGGAATAAGTAGTCCTAACGGACCTCCTCCAGAAAGTAATGCGGTGTCCATCGAACAAATAATTAAAAGCATCCGCACATTGACAATGCCAATACCAACTAAATCGGAAAATTTCAATTTGTTTTTCGATATTTTGGAACGTGCTTTCGAAACAAAACAGGTTAAAATTGAATACAAAGCCGAAGTCCTTCTAAATTTGTTAGGCGAGAAATGCTGACATGTTTTGTTATACGCGAACGAAAGCGAAATAAAAGATTATGGCGAAATCAAAAGGATAGTGTTAAGAGAATTCCAACCATCTGCTAAAGAATGTTGGGATAACTTTCAAGCCGCCAAAATATTTAAAGGAGAAAATCACGTGCAATTCGTCAAGATTAAAAGCGAATTTAGAATATTATTTGGAACTAAGAAAAGTGAAAGATTTTGCGACCCTTTGTGAACTAATTGTAATCGATAAATTGACCAGCACTCTTGACAAGGACACATCCGAGCACATTTTGATCAAACAAGGTTCAGACTGGTTAAAACCGCTGACGTTTGCAAAAGAAATAAGCATATACTTCTGCGCAAGAAACAAAAGTTTGTTTTGGGATGAAAACAGAAATACACATGACTACAGCTCAAGGTCGCGCGTCAATAATTCCCACCAAAATAACGGTCATGTACACGATGGAAATATTGATAGTAAAACCTGTTTTAAATGTAATTCTACATCGCATTTAATAAAATTCTGTCCCCAAAATGTTGATGCTAAACAACATAACAATCAGGGAAGATCCCATAACTCAAATCCTGTAAACTCCATGTTTAAATCAAATGAAATTCCACAAGAGTTAATAATCGCTGAGTTGGAATACGTAGATATTATTGTAAACGACGTTCCTATTAAAGATTTGGTTGATAGCGGAAGCGTATTAATGATTAGTAATCCTAATCATGTAAAGAAATTAAATTATGTAGGCCGTAGCACAAAAATTAAATTAGCGAACAGTTCAATTGTTAGTCTTCCGTTAGTGGCGATATATATTAGTCATGTTGATAAAAAAATCAGAAGCGAAAAGAGTTTTAGCAGCTGCAGATACAAATATTTCTTTTGAATGTATACGATCTAATAGCTATTTAGATCTTAAAAATATTTTTTCCAATAAAAAATCCTACAACTGAATGAGTTTCTGAAAATAAATCCGAGCGTGAGTCATCAAGTGAAAAAGAATACCAGCGTTGCATAATTCCTTCTGTTGATACCGGAAATGAATCGAATAAATTAATCCGTGAGAATAAAAAAGAGACAAAACATATTTCTTCTCATTCTGCTTGTTGTATAAAAAATGATAATAATTCAACTTCTCTTCTAAATTAAAATAAAAGTATTACTACTTGTTCGAAAAGAAATGCTGACTCTGAATTTTATTTACAGAGGGATGATATATCTTTGAATAAAGATAAATCTGTTGATGTTAATTTAATAACTCATACTTGTTTTGAAGAGTTTTTCTGATGTAAATTCTGAATGGTTAATGAAGGAAGTATGTACAAATGTTTATTCTGAAAATGATTTTGATATAGGGTATTTATCTGATAAAAATATGAAAGATCATGTAATTAATTTAATTTCAAATTACTCTCCAAATAAAATCCGTACTACAGATTTGCAAATGTCTATTATTTTAACTGATGTGCCTGTGACTTCACCGGTTCGTAGACTTGCTCCCATCGAAAAGCAACAAGTTACAAAACAAATCGAGGAATGACTTGCCCAGGGTATCATTGAAAAAAAGCTATTCTGATTATGCGTCTCCAAATGTCTTAGTGAAACGTAAAATTCGCGAACACAGACTGTGTACTAATTTCCGTTCTTTGAACAAAAAAAAAAAAAAAAAAAAGATTAATTTTGTCTACCAAATATAGAAGATATTTTTGATAAGTTACACTCAGGCAAAATTTTCTCCACATTAGATCTCAAAAATGCTTACTTTCATATTGATTTGACTCCAGGTAGCAGAAAGTACAAAGCTTTTATTAGCCATGAAGGATTATTTCAGTTTAAAAAATGTTTCGGACTTACGAATGCACCAGCTATGTTTCAACGTTACATTCAAGTAATTTTTCAAGAATTAATACATGAAGGAACTTTAATTGTTTACTTGGATGATATTATCATCCCCACTCAAACCATTTCTGAAGGTATTCAAAAATTGGAACGCGTCTTACACATACCCTCTGAATTTGACCTACAGTTGAATTAAAAAAAAAAAAAAAAAAATGTCAGTTTCTGAAAGAAAAAATTAGCTTTCTTGGTCAAGTCATCGAAAATGGACAAATTAGGCCATGAACTAAAAAACCTTCAGCAGTACTAAATTTTCCTCACCCACGTAATGAAAAACAACTCCAAAGTTTCTTGGGTTTAAGAGGATATTTTCGGAAGAACATTAAAGATTATGCTTTAATAGCCAGACCTCTGAGCGATTTATTTAGAAATGATGTAACATTTGAATTCGGTCCCCCTCAAATAAAAGCGTTTCAGACCCTTAAAAGAGCTTTATCGCATGATCAAGTTTTACATCTGTACAAACCAGGTTCCAAACTGGTACCATACAGATGCTTCCAAATTAGGTTACGGTGGAATCCTTCTTGAAGCTGACAACGATGATAATTTCCATCCCATAGCTTATAAGTAAAAAAAAAAAAAAAAACTCAGGAAGAAAATTGATCGAGCTATGAACTAGAAGTTTTAGCTGTTATTAAAGCATTAACAAAATTTCGTACTTACATTCTAGGAACTAAAAATTAAAATTATCACTGACTGCTCTGCGTTCAAACAGACTATTACTAAAAAAAGAATTAATTCCTAAAATAGCGCGTTGGGTTTCATTCCTCGAAGATTTTGATTATGAGATAGTACATCGCTCAGGCAGTCAAAAGCGTTACGTTGATTCACTTAGTAGATACCCAAAAGTCATGACTGCACTTTGTGATGATTTAACAGCGCGAGTGCAAGTTTCACAGATGCCAGATAAATACATAAAAAAATTGAAAGCATTATGTATAGATAAAAAACAAGTTGAATTCGTGGTACAAAACAACATTTTGTATAAATGTCAGGACACCCGGCATTTGCTTGTAATACCTGAACTAATGAAACACGAAATAATTAAGAACGCGCATTCAAAAGGGCACTTCGCCGTAGAAAATTAAAAACATTATCGAATGTGACTATTTTTTTCCGAATATGCAAAAAAGTATTGAATCGTTAATACAGAACTGTGTCGAATGCATCCTAGTCAACCGAAAGCGTGGTAAACCTGAAGGGTTCTTACATCCGATTCCGAAGGAAACTTTCCTCTAAGTACTTACGATGTTGACTTTATTGGACCCTTAGTGTCAACCAATAAAAATTGCGATCATATTCTCAGCATAATAGATGCATTCTCAAAATTTGTTTGGTTATATTCTGTTAAAGGTGTCACTGCCAATGATGCAATTACGAAACTGAAATTGCAGGAAGCAGCGTTCGAAAATCTCATGCGTATCTCACGGATAAAGGTTCCGCATTTACCTTCAAGGAATTCACAAACTATTGCGCGAATCAAAATGTAAATCACATTCAAATTACCACAGAAATACCTCGATGAAATGGACAGGTGAAAAGAGTTCATGGAACTCTTATCCTCCTGCTTGCCAAACTTTCCATCAATAATCCCACGAAGTGGTACACTCATGTTCAAGCGGCACAATGTGTATTTAATTCTACTGCTCCACGAAGTACAAAATTTACTCCTTTCGAACTCATGATCAGTGTGCAAATGAGGTATAAAAATGACCAGAAAATTCTCGACATCCTACACGAAGAATATGAGCAATTGGTCATCGACAGCCGCAGGGACATTCGTGAACAAGCGCGACAGAACATCTTGTGCGTTCAAGAAGATAATAAAAAAGCTTAGAACAAGCACAAGAAGAAAGCTCTCAATATAATTCAGGTGACTTAGTGGCCATACAGAGGACCCAATTCGGCAGTGGTTTGAAGCTTCGACCGAAGTTCCATGGTCCCTATCGCATCACAGCGAAGAAGCCACACGAGAGGTACCTAGTGGAGAAATCGAGAATCCAAGGCCCAAACCATACCTCTACAGCAGCAGATTATATGAAGCCTTGGTCTATAACTGCATAACTAAAATTTTCTTTTTTGAGTTTTTCAGATTCTTTCTCAGATTGACGAGGACGTCAAGTTCATCACGACGGCCGATTGTGGTGAACGGAACGTCATCACTCAACAGCCAATAAGAAGCTATCTGATTCCCGCCATTAAAACTGTATTGAGTACTGTAATAGCGTTCATCGATGTAAAGCGGCCCAGCAGTTTGTCCAGTTCATTAAATTCGTTTATGTTAAAATGGTATGTGGTTCTTGTAATATGAATCATCTCTAAGCATTAATCTCAACCGGGCTTTCCCCTAGGGCCTGTGAGAGATATTTGATTTGATATATAATCCGGTTAGTAGAGGCCTGTTTTTCAAGCCAGAGTTAACATGTCACTACATATATGCATTGAATATTATAGAGGGAGAAAAAAAAAATCTCACATTGGTCTTTTCTGAGGAAATGGTAACACAACTGGAATACCACTTTTACTTGTTTGGGACATTTCTGAATGACGTTCAGCCAAAGCAACTTGTAGACCACTAACATCAAAAGACTAACCGAAAAAAAAAAAGTAAATATAATCACAAAAGTAGCTCATTTAATTCAACAATAGAATCTAAAAAAAAAATTGCATTATCAAAATATTCAGAAAAAAAATAATATTACGTCTGCAGACCCAGTTACGAAAATATCGCAGACACATTTGGCAATAATGTAGTCATATGAAATAAAACTTCTAAAATATTATTTTTACATTACTTAATATTTGCTATTTTTAAATTATAAAATATATAATACTTTTATCATTGTTTTTCATATCATTGAAGTAATTTTTACTTTAAATTAAAATATAATTTTAGAATTAATGATTTTTGAGCTGTAATATTCTTTTGCTTTGAACTTCTTTCAGTTTTCTAGCTTGCTCTTTTTAATATATTGGATAAATCTTTTTTTTTTTTAAATCAATACAGATATTTTATACAATTTAAAAATACTACTAAACGATAAGTCTTGATATGACAATAGTATTGTCTTAAGTAATAGGATTTGATAAGACAGTGAATGAATATCATATCAGAGGAAAAGTAAAAGATGTCATAGAACACATCTATAATCTTCCCTTAGGAGAAATATTTCTTTTAAACATAAATTGTAAATTATTACAAGTGAATCAAAAGATATAATATGCAAACAAAATAATAAAGAGTAATTTTAATAAATAATAAAGAAGTAATTTTTTTTTTGTACAAGGAACTAAAAAATTTTACATAATACATAAAAAAGAAAGATGAAAAAGGAGTTATAGTTCATATTTATTTTAAAATTCTCTATAAAAATATTAAAAAATTAAACTACCTGTAGGTTTGATACATCCATTTGAATAATTTGGTTAGGAGTTTTCTTGAAGAGCTATAGATAAAGAAAATAAAAAATTAGTATACTATACATGATAGAAATATTTATTTCAATTCAAAATAAATTAGAGCAACTTTATAAGTACTATATAATTTCAATACTATACATTACTATACAATACAATTTCCAATACTATATGTATTTGCAATTAAGTTATAAGAAACCAAACCAAAACTTACCCCAACAACTACCGAGGGAAGACCAGGAAACACCATTTCCGCTAACGGTTTTTATTTTAGTCATCACTAATACACACACACACATACTCGAATGATACATTTCTAAAAATCGGGATTATTTGGGAGGCGACGCAGTGCCCTCTTTCGGAAAAAGAATAATTCTTAACCCCGATGACGAATGTCATCAAAAGGTCAGAACACTTATAATTAAACAAATTACTAAAACGAATTGAACATACATTCAAATATTTTAAAATACAAAAAATACACAAAATCAAGTAATGTCAAGGATGGGTCTCTTTAACCCTCCATTTGCAGTTTTTAGATTAACTGCTCTAACAAAATTGGTTCCACAATCACTGAATATATCGGCGAATTTTCCTCTGCGTCCGATGAAGCGCTTGAAAGATGCAAGAAACGCATCAGTACTCAGGTCACTGAGGAGCTCCAGGTGAACCGCTTTTGTGATGAAACAAACGAAGACGCAGATGTACATCTTCACGGGTCTCACTACTCTTCCACGACGAGGAGTGATCAAAAATGGTCCACAAAAATCTTTACCGGCTCTCAGGAACGTTCTACCTGGTATGACACGGGACGCAGGCAAGTCGGCCATTGTTTGCCTCGAGAATTCTGCACGAAACCGCGCACAGATGACACAGTTTCTCACGATTTTTCTAATGGATGATCTGGCTCCCAAACTCCAGTAGACCTGTCTAATTGCAGAATGAACTGATTGAACACCTGCATGAAGATATTTTAAATGGTACAGTCTTATAATCATAGTTGTTACTTGATGCTGTTTTGGTAATATCAAAGGATGCTTTACACTCGCTGGCAAACTGGAGTTTCCAATTCTTCTTCCCCTGAGAAGTCCGTTACTATCCAAAAATGGATTAAGCTGAATCAATTTACCTGCACTCAACACATTTCCTTTCTCTAGTACGGAAATTTCGGTTGAAAATGCAACCTTCTGAACCAAATGTATAATTCTATCATGCGATTGTTTCAACTCCAAATATTCCAAATACGGTGTCGAAACCCTATGTCCTCTACTATTTCCCATGAATCTCAAACACCAGGCAAACACACTTTGCAATCTACTCCAAACTGAAATTTTATTCCAAAGCTCCCCGATAACCTCCACCTTAACCAAAAAACAAACAACCGAATCTGCCTTTTGCTCCCTCAATATTTCTGAATTACCCACATCCTGCGATTGCTTGAATGATTTTTCCGGCCAATAATTACAATTCTGCAACAACCAGATGGGCCCATACCACCATTTTTGACTGGATATCAAATTTTCAACAGAAACTCCTCTAGTGAGCAAATCAGCTGGGTTATCTGCCAATGGACAATAAAACCAATCATTCGGATTCAACTTTTCCTGCACCTCTGCAACACGTTTCGCCATAAACTGCTTCCACCTCTTGGCATTTCCTCTAATTCAATACAACACTATCTGAAAATCTGTCCAAAATATGAATTTTGCAATAATTTTATAAAAAACACCTTCTAGAAATTTCGCAAGTCTAACCCCTATCACAGCAGCCATCAATTCCAACCTAGGTAACGTTAATGTTTTAAATGGAGCTACTCTATTTTTTGACATCAAAAAAGACATTACGTTTTCCAGTCTTATTGACATACCTTGTATAGGATATTGCCCCGTAGGCCCTGAGCGATGCACCGCAAAATATATGAATTTCAACCAATCCTTTCCCACAATCCTGTAAACAATTCCTAGGAATAACTATTTCCTTCAACCTCCTAATTTCGTTACATCATGTAATTCACAAGTCGTAAATCTTCTGGTAAATCATCATCCCAGTCCATACCCCTTTCCTAGATCTCTTGTAATAAACACTTAATTCTTACTACGAAGGGTGCAATCAATCCCACAGGATCGAAAATTCTCCCTGCAGTCTGTAAAACACAACGCTTGGTATTGTTCAAACCTCCCAAACTGTCCACCAACCCTTTCACTTCCAACGACAAAACACCTTTGTCGGGGCTCCAATTTAGCCCCAGCACTTTCAACTCAACGTCTTCTTCGTCACTCTCACAAAATCCGTTTTGACCCACAAAGCTCTCAAGTCACTATTGTTGGACCTTAATTTTCTCAACTTAAACCCACCACTTCTCAAAATTGTCACAGCAGCTGATGATAACGCAAACGCTTCCCTCACACTATCCGCACCAAAATACAAATCATCTTTAGCATTGACACTGAATCGGGTATTTCGGCTTCGAATTTTGCAATGTGATATTTAATTACTGCACTCAAAATAAACGGAGAAGTTTTGAATAGGAATTGTAATCTAGTCATCTGCATAATCCTATAGTCCTCATAATCGCTACCTCCATTCCAAAGAAATTTCAAAAATTTACGATCTTCAGGAGCCATTCCTATAATTAAAAATGCTTTTTCTATGTTCCCATGAAATGCAACCTTAAATCTCCTAAATTTCATTATTACCTCAAGAATGCTAGGAATCAAATTCGGACCAGCCTCTAAACAATCGTTAAGTGACAAGTTTTGTCTAGATTTGGAGCCACAATTGAAAACCACGCGAACTTTAGTTGTTTCCTTATCCGCTCTGACCACTGCTCTATGAGGCATGAAATATTCATTCCTATCCCTACCACATTCTTCAATTATTCCATTCGTTTCCTGATCCCTAATTATTTCGCGATAAGCACTAGCTATCCATTCATGTTTATTGAACCCCTTTTTCAATTCGTCGAATCGCCTCTTGGCCAGATTAAAGTTGTTCTCCAATTCTCTGGGATTAGTCTTCCACAACAACTTGGCCTCACATCTTCCATCTTTAAATTCTAGGTCCCTATTAAATTGGTCTAACAATTCCCTGTCGGTTACACTCATTTCAGTTTCATCTCTGATCCCCAACGTTTCCAAGTCCAATAACACCTGAACATCTGATGCAGACACTAAAAAATTTGCTGAACAAGGACCACTACTTCCGCTTTGTACCCTGTAATGGTAAACGTTTTGATACTTTTAGTCAAATTCTCAACACTTTGATTTGATGCATCCAAATCACCTTGGCCTGAACCATTCAACCCATTTTGCAATTCCAACTGTCTTTCTAATACACCATTGCACCTCCTTACCTCATTTTCTTTTATCTCATTTTCCTTTTCCTTCTTTAATTTTTTATCCTCGATTATATTATCAATTACGCCCTGAACAAAATCTGGTTCTTTCTTAAATACCTCGCTCTTTTCGATTAATTTTTTCAAATCAATTAATTTTAGATCCTCCGTAACATCCAAACCAATCGCCTCCGCAACTAACCACAACTTGTCCTTCCTCAAATTACCAAGCGACATTTTCTGCACTTATTACACAAAAATATTATCAATAAAACCGCTAAAATCTACCCGACAACAGACGCTCAAAATATCATCATATAAATTTAACCAGTAACCTCTAAAAAACACAATTAAAATTCACAAACCAACACAACAAATTATACCACGACAAGCTCAAAAACTCAAATGCAAACAACCGAAAAAACACCACACTCAACACATCCCACTTCTGACACCAAAAAATGTATTTGCAATTAAGTTATAAGAAACCAAACCAAAACTCACCCCAACAACTACCGAGGGAAAACCAGGAAACACCATTTCCGCTAACGGTTTTTATTTTAGTCATCACTGATACACACACACATACTCGAATGATACATTTCTAAAAATCGGGATTATTTGGGAGGCGACGAAGCGTCCTCTTTCGGAAAAAGAATTCTTAACACTATACATAATGCATTTTCAAAAAGATAATATTATAAACATAATTAATACATACATCTTTAGTTGGCATGGATATTAATTGAGATAGAAAATGCTTTTCTGAGTTTGAAAGGCGTGGTAAGGCCCATGGTCGCTTTACAAATTCTCCATTTTCACTCTTCATTTCATCAGGTGGATGCTAAAATGAAATCCAGTAACATACTTTGATGTATTGGAAAACTTCAGATTATAAGAATAACTTTTTAAAATATACATTTATTCTGAACTTCTAAGAAAAATCTTTTACACAATTATACTACGAATTCTTGAAGTTTCCTTTCGCTTTCTATCTCCATGAATCTAGTTTTATGAATTTAATTCTCCATGGCTTATTTTTATTTTATTAAGTTTTTTAAGTTGATTATATATATCCAGAAATCATACACAAATATTGCAACAGATATATTCAGAAGCATGTTATATAAAAATTATCATAGTTTTATATTAAAAATAAATAACTTGTATAACTAATAATGATTACAAAATCATCAAACTAATAAATACAAAATATCTAATACTTTTATATTAACTTTTTGAGGACTTTGTGTTATTTTTTATAAGTTTAAAGAAATACATTGCAGGATTTATAATACTTAGCAGTAAACTACTTCACATAAAAATAATTTTCTTCACCATTGTTACTTTCACAAGAGGATGGGATGACATATGCTCCACAGCAGTTCAAAAGGATTAAATCATATCTGAAACTTTTTTAGAGCATTCTTAGTCTTTTTTTTACTTCTCATATTGGGGACATAAAATTGGTTATTTATCAGATTTTCCACAAATGCTTAAAAAGAATACATATCAAACATACAAATGTGACAAGATTTTCATTAGGCATTCATATGAAATAATCTTTATAATGACATTTTTTAGATGTTGCTTTCTTTTAAAGTCTTAGAATAAAATTGGCTATCAGAAAAACCTTATTCTCCTTCTTGGTTTATTAAAAGACAAACAAAAGTATTTATCAGTGCACATTAGGGTGGAACAAAAAAAATCAATTTTTGATTTTTAATTTGTAATAGCATGGGAAAGTTGCCTTTTGGTGTAGATAAATATGAAAAATATTGGAGTAGGTCTTGAGGTGCCACAAAGACGTTAAATTTTCATAAAATTGAAATTTTTGCTACATTTTAAAGTTTTTTTTAGGAAATAATCAACTTTTGATTTTTAATTTGTAATAGCATGGAAAAGTTACCATTAGGTATAGATAAGATAAATAAAAATTATAAAAAAAATGTTAGAATACATCTTGAGGTGCTGCAAGGATGTTAAAGTTTCATAAAAACACATTTTTTGCAACTTTTTAAGGATTTTTCCAAGCCTTGATTATGAAATAAAAAGCTTTCATTGGGCATTGTCATATGAATAAAATTATAAAAACAGTTTTACTATTGCACTGGCATGGCACTGAGTCGTCGCTGGAGTGAATGTTACTGAGGTAAGGCGGAGATTTATCTGCATCCGGTGACAAGGACAGAGCTGGTTTCAAATCAATAGCTTTGCCGAGTTCAGTTGAATTAGCATCTTCCCTCCGTCTAATGTGTAACTGATTTGTTAGTTTGTGCTTTGCTGTGAATAAAAATGGCTCAGTCTAAATTAGTGAAGACAAGAGAAATATCAGAGTGTTCTATTTTTGGGAAATTTAATGGCTTAAAGTTGAACTCACTACTGATGAATCTATTGCTACTGTTATATTAGACATAATCTCAAAATTGCTTCAGAGAAAGATCCTTATGTAAGTGAAATATATGACACTTTAGTTCCCATAATAGAACAAATATGGTCAAGAGCTTCTATTCCCGTAGCTTCTGGCAAAAGAATTTCACAAATGATAAAAGCTTATGATGCTAAATACAGAAATTTATTAAAGTCTAAAAGCAGAAAATGTCCAGATAAGTTTGATTCCAACCTCACAGAATTTAGAAAAGAAGATTGACGTTTATTTGATATTGCTGACTTGTATAAAAGAAAAAAAAAAAAAGTGCCAAAGAAATAAGATGTTATAAACGATCAATGCTCTAAAAGGAAAATAATTATAGGTAATATTGATATTGCTACCACAAGTGTTTGACGAAGAAAGAAGCAAGAAAGAGTAAAGAACTACAGAAAATAAAGTTTAATCCAGAATGGACAAAAAATACTAGTGCAACAAAAACGATTACTGGCAACAATGACAACGCTGAAGAAGAACAGTATTCTTTACAAAAAGAGGCAAGCCAATCAGATCCATCAAATAGACAAGAAGCAATAAAACAATCAAGTGGCTGTGTGTTTTAATGTTAAGTTAAAACTTTATACAGAAGGCATCTGAAGCTGAACCAAATAGTATAGGGGACTCGGTTATCGACTTTCCCTAGTATCCTTGTCACATGCAAGCAGTGGAAAGAGCTGCGAGACTGGTAGCCGAATTGGCTCAAAATGTCTATGGTTCAATCGCAAGAAATGGAAACATAAGGGCAAAAATTGACTCATGTGTAAATATGCCAAAATTAAACAAAATTAAAAAAAGTTTAATTTGGCAATGAAGTATAGGTATATAGGCTGGATATACTCCAAAAATATTTCAAGATGTTGCACATTTTGCAACACAAAAGAGAATAAAAAGCAAACAACATGGAATTAATAAACCAGACTTCCTAACACCAACAAAAATGAGGAAGAAGTGGATTTCGTAAGTTAAATTGACAAATTTCAGGTTCAGCATTTTTTTAAATACTGTACTTTGAAGAAATATATGCATATTTGTTTATATTTTTAATATATTCATAAAATCTTAAGAATTTTCTTTGCATGAAATATTAATTCCAAAATTCCTTTTCTTGCACGATAGATAAAAAAGAATTTAATTATCAGGAAAGATTTGAAATTAAAATTTTCAAAAATATAACTTAGTTTTTAACAGTACGTAATAGACAAAACAACAAGAAAGATTCAAATATGCATTAAAATAATTTTTACGCTAAAATATTAAAAGAAAATTCATTAAAAGAATCTTAAAGAAAGTGATACAGAAACATGCTCTGCCACTTCTCAAATGATTAAACCAATAACAGATATAATACAGTCTAAATTTTTTATAATCATAAGTAGCAAACTGTACAGTTTTTTTTAAATCATCAATAAAATGGAAGATATATTTGCATATGTTTTAGTAATTGAGGCACAAACAGAAAAATGATATTTTGCAGCAGCTGTTGTTTATTGGGCTTATCAGGAATAATATATTTTCAAAATAAGGTATATCTAATATATAAAAATCTCATGTCACGGTGTTTGTGTTCGTACTCCTCCAAAACGGCTAGACCGATTTTTATGAAATTTTTTATGTGTATTTGGTAGGTACGGGAATAGGTCGTAAAGTATATTTCATAATGCTAGGTAATTAGGGTGTCCCCATCCTGTCATTCTACATTCAACCTACGCTTATGAGATATACGCTTGCTTGAAATCATCGCCATTGTGGCGTAATGTTGAAAAAGTCCAGCTAAAAATAAACATGCACGTCCAAATGCTACAAGATCCATCTGCTGACACATTTTTGGACCAATTGTTAGATATCGGCGATGGAAAAGTTGCAGTCTATGAAAATACTCAATGCATAAAATTACCCACTAATTTCTGCATTATCGTTGATTCGCAAAATGCTCTCATTGACCACATATTTCCCGATGATGCACACAATACATAAATCATGCGTGGCTGGCAGAAAGAGCCATTTTGGCAGCAAAAAATGTGCACGTCGACGATTTAAACTTCAAGATGCAGCAGTCATTACCAGGTGACGTTATCATACAGTTTGCGATCTTAACGGAGCTGTAAATTATCCAACAGTTTTTGAACTCAATGGATTTGCCAAGCATGTCACCACACCTTCTATGACTAAAAATTGGATCTCCAGTTATTTTACTTCGGAATTTGAACCCACCACGGCTGTGCAATGGCACGTGATTGGTCATTAAAATATTGATGAAAAACGTTATCAAAGCTACCATTTTGAATGTCTAATTCTGAGCCAAAAATGTTTTGCTGCCACGAATTTCAATGATTCTCACAGACGTGCCAACTGAATTCAAATGCGTTTCATAATTGAAACGCGTTTGAATCTAATGATTGGCATTCGCAATGACAATCAATAAGTCGGAGAGCCAAACGATGTCTGTCTGCAGCTTCGATTTGGGCACACCAAGTTTTTCACACGGACAATTAATTATACGTGTTCTCGCGTGGGCAAACCATCAAGCTTATTTGTGTTGGCTAAAGACGGACTGACAAAAAATATCGTACACTCAATTGCTCTTCGAAATGAATATCGATTTTCTTTATTTCATTTTTATACTTTAGGATAAAAGATATATTACTTTTTTCACTTTACGTTTAACTTTTAAGAGATCAAACAATGTATATGTTCGTTACGTTATTGAAATACATTGTATTGAGAAATAAATGGTTGGTGTTTTTTTTTTTTTTTTTTTTTTTTTTATCGGAGATCATCGTTTATAGCGCTTCATTCCTCTTTCTGTCATAGATCTCATCCCCACACACTTATAATAAATTCATTATTTTTTAGTTGACAACCAAAATATTTACTAAAAATAATTTATTCGGCAGAATAACGTTTGCTAGGTCAGCTAGTAATACTACAAAAAATCAATCTATAGTTATATATATATATATATATATATATATATATAAAACACTGAAGCAATATCTACATATTACATTTCTCAAGGGGGGGTTTCCCCCCAGTTTCCATAAATTTTTCATAAATAAAGTAAGAATCATAATTAAACAGTGAATTTTCTTCTATAATGACAATCATACATCCTTATTTTACTAAGCATAAATAATACTTTTACACAATTTCATTTATTTAACAGGCAATAGAAAGGAAAGGAACGAATATAACTAGATAAATATTTAAAGAGTGATTTTAGTAGAGAGTAAGATTTAGGGGGATTAGTGTTTTAATTCCAGCTTCAAACATATACTAAACACCATTCTTCTACTCAACAAAATAATGTAAGTTCAGGAAAATATCTATATATTTTGATGCATCTAGTGCAAAAGAAAAAAAAAATTAATATTACAAGTTCTATTTATTTTTGGTTTAAATTTTCTTTTGATTGTAACATTTCAATATTAAAAAAATGAAGGGGGGGGAGAGAAAGAAGCAAGTGTGTGTGTGTCGGAAGGGTTGGGTCAATATTCATGCCTGTACTCATTTAAACAAAAACTAAGAAACAAAGGAAACTAAATTTTGTTTATTAACATAAAGATCAAATTCCAGATTCTTACCAGCAAATGTACAAATACTGATGCAAAAGGATTAGCTTGTATTGGATCAGTTCTATACATTTCATACAAAAGGTACACTGACATAAGACGCTGTTCCCTACTTGACAGAAGATCTTCTTGTTGTAAAAGAACTATCTAAATGATAAAAGAAATATTAGAGGAAAATTTAAATTCTATTTTAATTAAAAATACAATATTTTATAATTAATTCCTACAGCAGTCCAATATTTTTCATTCGTATTATATATATAGTTAAAATTCTTTATTGCATAAATGTTTTATAACATTCTAAATACCACATGCTTTTCTTCTCATTTCTATAATTCATGCATCTTTATATATATTCTTGGATTTCTAGAGAATATTTTTAATATTTAAGAAATTTGATTAAATACAAAAAAAAATCTTTATTCACTTTAAAAGCTAACTTATCAGATCTTACAGCAATTAGATAAAAATAATTGGGTACTCAGCCATATTATTTACATAATTAATCATTACTGTATAAAAGGAATGCAAGTCATAAATAAAAAAATGTTAATTACCCATTAACAAGAAATTATGAATGAATATTCCAATGTCTTAGTTAATTACACTAGTAATTAATTTTTCTAATCTCTCTACATAAAATTAAATGTATTCTTTGTTTCAATCTTATACAATCCCAACCCCCTAAATAGCACACATGTTATTTAGTTCCTAGAAGGGTTAATTGAGCTATTAAAAAATTTCTAAGGTTTACTAAAGGTAGTGAAATGGCAGCAAAATGATTTTATTCTCCCATGTTTTTTTTTATAACTTTGGAACATATCAGTGCACAAAATTTATTTTCACATCATCTTAAATTTAAAAAAAAAAAAAAAAAAAAAAATTAGCTTTTTAGCGACATAAAATGGCTATTTCTCTAATTTTAATAATTTATTTTTTTAAATTTTGATTGCAATGATACTATTTAAATTCGGGATGAGAATTTTAAATCATTTTAAATGGTTAAATATAAGAAAAAATTAAAAAACTGCATAATGTAAAATTACATACACTTTGCTTTTTCTTTTATATATATATATAAATATATTTCAAATAAATACAGGCAAACTTGCAGATACAGCAACTAATTACATATAATTTCCGTTTGCACATAAGAGTAGTCAAAATACACCAAACTATACACAACTATTTTAGGATGCAAAATGTATAAAAACATAAAATAAAATAACATGAAAACTTTCTGGTTTCATGTTGCTTTAAGATTCCTTTTGCATCAATTTTTATGTTTGATATAAAGTATCGTTCAATAATAATAAAAAATATTGAAGTAAATATTTATTTATTTAATGCTTCCTTGCTTAAGTTTGAACTGCGCGCAGGGCAGATTCTTGATTATTTCCATTTTTCCTCTCTAAGGAGTTGAATTTTTTTTATTTCAGGTTTGGTTATTAATTATTTAAATGGGGCTCTCCAGAAACATTTGGAAGAGAAATTTTAACTTATTAATAAATTTTTCTTTGAATTTCAGTTTGATATTTATTAAATTCATATATATCAAAATTAATATGGAAAAAAAAGCAACTTACACAAAATAAAAATAATTTGCGAATACATTTAATCTAACAACAAAAATCCAATAAAAGATCAATCGGCTTTGAAATATTGATGCTGTGTCAAAAATTTCAAATAGATATCTATTGAAATCTAACATTGTTTTAGTGATTAGTTATTAAGACAGGTGTTTTAATTTCCTTTTTTTTATGTGCTAAAATAAAACTATGCATGAATAATAATTAATTATAGTACTGTAAATTTTACATTTTATTAAAATAGATTTATTTAGAGATTTATTAGATTTACTAGAAATAATTTTCAATGCGAATTTGTAGCAAATATAATAATGAACTAAAATCTGTAATTTTTTATTATAAAAGCTAGCATTTTGTCTGAAAAAAAGACCAGCCTAGTAATGTTTACGAACACAAATATTAGAAATTGGAAATAACAACATCATTCAGAAAAAAAACAGTTCTTTTAAACACAGTAAAGAGCTTCGTAAAAGATAACTGGGGAAATTTATAACTGGTAAGAACATTATTAGATTGCAGTTCCATGTCACAATTTATTATATTCTAGTTTCACAGAATTATATTCTAGATCTAGATCACAATTTATTATATTCTGGTTTCACAGAATTATATTCTAGATCTAGATCACAATTTATTATATTCTAGATTTTTTTTTTTTTTGTCAGTAGATCACTATTTGTTTTTAATTAATTTTAATTTTTGTGTCTATAAACATTAGGTTTGGATGAGATCCCACTAGAAGGAAACAAAGGTTAACAAGAGACAGAATTGCGCAATGGAGGATGAGACAAAGTCAAAAGAGTAAAAATTAATTATGGAATTACAAATGTCATTTTTTTAAAGCTAGATTATAGTAAAGGTTAATAAGCTGAGATCTGTTGATTTCTAATATTTTTACTACAATTGGAGGTTATTTCTAATATTTCCTTGTATTTTATTCTGTGAATGGATCACTATTTGTTTCAAACTGATTTTAATTATTAGTTCTAATATGAATTTTTGTGAACATTATGGATAGAGAACATCCCACTGCAAAGGAAAAAAAACACTTTATATTAAATATAATATATTATATAATGAAACTTTATATTAAATATGAATATATTAAAAATAATTTTTTTTAAATTTTCAATAGTATGTTAGTATGAATGAGATTTCTATTACAACTTTTGTTAGTTTATCTGTAACAATCATAGTTGAGATATTTTTAACAGGATAAGAGTTTATCTAAACAGGCGCATCTTCTATGAAATAAACAAGAAAATTCTTATGCATGAATAATAACACTTAAAATCCCATTTATTTAACAGGTAACATACAAGAACTTACTAAGGCTGAACCAACACGAAAATGATCCTGCTTGTTAAAACAGTGATGAAAACTAGCAGCAACATTTTCAAATGTACGTTGACCAAGTCCTGTTTCTTCCAATATACTAGATTTGTAAACAAACAAAACTCTTATTATCTTCGTAAAATTTGCAATAACTAAAACAAAGAAATCTTTTTAAAAAAATGTAAGAAAGAATTTATACATATTTAAATTTATATTCAAAAAATTTTCTGAACACAGAAAAAGCGATTAATTCAATATATTCTAGCAAGAATTCTAACCTTTCTTAAGGTATAATTCTTTTTTAAATCAACAGTAGAATAAAATATATATTGCACAGTTGAATTCATAATGAAAGAGATAAAAATGAATGAACAGGAAATTTCTGAATTATCTAGAATTTAATAAAAGAATGTAACACAAAATTATGAAGGATATAGCATTGCAGTTTGCTATCTACAAAACATTTAATTACAGCTCCAGAAAATTTTCCATGATTAATTTAACATTTAAAATTAAAGAAAAATTAATTTTAAAATCAACCCAACATTAGTTATGATCCTTTTATTATTGATTAGTTAAATTCATTTCATAACTAAAGGATTAAACAAATTAATAAATATATTTCATACTCTTATAATTATTTCTGAAAATAAAAATAGACTGAAAACTAGAAATTTTGAAAATCATGCAGTGAGAGATGTTTTTTTATATTGAATATAATACTTTTCTGATGAATATAATTTCCTTAATATAGCAATTATGTAAAAATATTAATTATTAAGCACATTTTGTTTGATTTCAAAACAATAATAAAGTCACAAAATAATAATGAATGATTTATGATATAAGTTTCTGTTTCGAAAATATTCGTAGGAAAATATTCATATATAAAAATAAATTAAAATTAATTTTCAAGAAATTTCTGACAAAGAAAATAAGCATTATTAGACAGTTGATCTCCTAACAGCAGAAAAGGTGTGTTGTTGGCGAAAAAGAATGACTGATGTCATTTCAGTGAGAATATGATAATAGGTAAGATGTAAAAATAATATTTTAATTAATGTAAATTTGATAGAACAAATTATCACAAAAAATATTTACTTCGTGAGAGAATTCAATTCTTTTGCGGTAAGTGCCATTTTACAATTGGAGTCCTGTTTATGTTTGGTTTGATTCAGTGGATTTGCTGTGATTGATTGATTGAGTCTATATAAAATCTGTCAAGAATAATCGTGAACATGTTTAAGCAAAGAGAAAAATAGGGCGAAAGATAAGCTCCTCCTCTTACTATTATTACGATATTCCTTTTATATTTATACAATTTTTTTAGAAATTACTCTTTGTAATATAAATAATCATGGATTAACTGTGAAACTGCTTTTTTTTTATTCCCCGCTTTTAAAAGAAAGATTTGAAGACATTATAGCTCATCCACACTTGAATTTTCGAGATGTAGCAATATTTTTATGGAATTGGACACATTTTTATTGAAGGGTGCATATTCATGTAAAATTGAAATTTCTCGACAAAAGTAAAAGTGCATAAATAACATCTGTTGTTGACTCTTTCGAAAGAAAAAAACAACAATTAATATTGTAGCATTGGCTGTGCACTAAGATGTTTGATTATCAAATAGTTTCATCTCAGAAAATCTGTCTGTGTATTTTATGTAATGAGTGCAATTCGAAAGGATGTATTCAGTATCATTTTCTTAATTGCATATCTGATATGAGGGGTTAAAGTTTAAGTCAAACTAAGTTAAGTCGCGTTGAATAATAATCACGTGAGCAAATATGCTTGAAAGCAATTTCTTCTTTTTCATGTTTTAGCCGAGGCGGCAAATGATAATTAATGGACTGTCTTTCAGATTTTCTTGGTATTGTTATATCTGCACGTTTCAATCGGTTTTTGAGATAATTTTTTTTTGTTCAAAATTTAAGAATATGTTTTTCACAGCAATCCAATCCAAATAAAGAGTTTATATTCCGTTGATGTTTCTGCGAATTAATCCATTTTTTTTTTCACTCCAACACATGTTTAAATGACAAGAAACATAACTAGTTGAAATCAATAAACTCTGGTCAAAGATATTCATAATCTTAACATAAAATGTGTGTATTATTTCCTGGATGAATTAATACTGCTACTTGGTTATAGGGGAAAATGTTACTCTGATAGTACAAAATACGCAACACTTATGTTACGATGTCTTCAAAATATTGATTGGTATTCAGAATATCGAACAACATCGTAAAAATATCGCACCTACATATAAACAATAATCGCTTAGAGAATATTTTAAATCGTTGTCTAAAATATCATCATGAAATAATATTTTTATGTTCACAGACTATGGCGAGGGAAGTGCGTTCTTTTCCCTCCTATCGCTTTTTCCTCCCAAAATCTATAAAATATGGAAGTCTAATGTAATATTTTGTTATTTGTATTGACGATGTTTACATAAATATTATTGTGCTATTAAAATAAAAACCTGAAATTTTATTTCTCCAATTAATATTTTTGGAAAATATTTACAGATATTTAGTCTGAAATAATTTGGATATCGAAAGAATAACTAATTGCTTTTGCGGAATTATCAAAACTGTTCCCTGCTGAAAGAAATTGTTGAATCTGTTTCTTGTGAACGTAATACTCATATTCGAAAAAAGAAAAGAAAAAAAAAACTTATGTTATTTTTGAATAGATGATTGAGTAGTTTACATTGCTGTTTAAAATTATCAATTTCCTGGATGAAGCACATATCAAACTACATAATTAATCCGATTAGTCGATAAGTGATAATGATGCTAAAGATTAATAAAGAATGAAGATTACTGATCTTAAGTACAAAACAAAGTGACTTTAGAAAAATTCAACGGATAATTTTTAAAAAATATATATCACAAGTAGTTTCCTTACACATATTTTTGTTGCCTTTAAACTGTAACATTTTCCTATTTATTTATGCATCGCTTAATGCATCAGAATAAAAAAAAAAAAAAAAAAAAAAAAAAAAAAAAAGAGGGGGGGGGAGGCACATTTTCGATTATTAAACTTCAGGTAGAAATGTAAATAACCAGACCACACAGATTCAACACAAATAACGAATACAATGAGGATGTTGATTCAGAAAATAAAAAAAGATTCTAGAGTATATAATAGTGATTATTGGCAGAACTGAATTAAGCATTTTAGATTCTGAGGTAAATCTCGAGGACCTTTCTCTTCTTCTCAACCTTTAAAACATTTTTTACAAATTTTATTTTGATCTTGACATTAGTAATTTTAAAAAGGTAATTTTGACAAACTGAAATAGTAAAACATTTAATTGTGGATCACTTTCAAAAAAATAGGTTTCAATATATCGTGTATAAAAAGTGCACAGTCAAATTTTTAAAACAATTTTATACAAAATATTACAAAGAATTTGACAAATATTTTTTTAACGCAATCTAAATAATATTTAATTATAGGATTGGACGTTTTTAAATTATAAAGTTTAATACATTTTTGAATTATAAAATAATAAAAAGCTTACAAAAGACAATCAATTGAAAATGATTCTAGAATAGCGTTCCATTTTATTTTAATTTTCGTAAATTTGATTGCATGATCTTAAGAATTAAACGATAACACGAAATTAAATGAAATTCGAAACACCACAAAAGAACTCTAGAGGGTTTAGAACACCCTAAAATTGTTGGACTCCTAGGCACGTGGCTTCCAATCGGGCACCGCATGGGGAAGCGCTGTGATGAGAAATGTCCAACAATTTTAATATCAGAAGAAAAAAAATGCCATCGATATTTTCTTTAGGTTTTTTAAAATTATTCAGTTACTTCCTATTTCTTAAAAATTATTCAAAGGATTCGATTTACAATAATACCTAACTAAAAGGAATATTTTTCACTCAAATTCATTGTAATTCAATTATATCTGGTCCCATAAATTTCCTATTTAATCAATTTTAAGATATAAGTTATGTTTCGAATATATTTTACTAATTCAATGCAAATCTAAAAATTATATTCTTCCTTAAATTCTTTTAATTATTTAAATACATCAGTACATTTTATTTTCAGTGACTGCAGAAGAATCATTTTTAAATTTCTTAATTTACTCGTGAATCAAGAGATTTAAAAATGCTGTATATGAAACATGAATTTAAACAACCCTTATAGCATCGCAGTTGGTTAAATATCAAATTCATTTTCCGATCAGAGGAATTTAATTTAATATTGCTTTCTTTTAAAAACATATTTTTTTCGCACTCAAAAGATATAACATATACTGTAGAACGATTGATTATAGGAATATAAAATCAATTTTTAATCTTTACAGCAGTTCTTGTCTACTAGTATATGAAATAGAAATCTATAGAAATTTGCACTATTTTTTACCATTCAGTAAATTAATTAAAATAAGGAAATTAATTAGCATATTATTTACTTATTTAAGAGACTAATGTTCCGTATTCATTCATAATTTTTTTTTATATATAGAAATTGGATATTTTCATAATATTCTTGAAATTATTCTCTAGGAGTATTAGAAGACGGATTATTATTTTAAAGCTTCCCTCAGAGTTATAAAATGCTCAAATTGTGTAATAAAGAGAATGTACATCACGCTTTAATTTTTTTGAGAGGTACTGTTTTCAAATAGATCTACAATTTCAAAATTTGATACAGATATGTAAGTCTGACGATTAAAGTTCTACAAAATTTCATCCATCTAGGTTTATTTTTTTATTTATTATATTCATATTTTTATTATTTAGGTAGTACGATAGACAGACTTTTTTTAGATGATTTCATCTAAAATTTCATTCGAATTTATAATTTTGATGCAAAAAACGCATAACAAATTTCATTCTTCTAACTGTTTTTATTTTTGAGTCAGCTTGCTCGCAGGAAGACGGACATAATTTCAAACATACTTTTTTCTTTCGACTCAGAGTGGCTTGAAATATGTAGATTCGTTGAAATCTAGTAGTGAACTTATCTTTAGATTACAGTTGTTTTTTTTTTTTTTTTTTTTTTTTTTTGCCATGTATAATTCGCCTACGGACAAATAAAAACTGTTTCTTCCATCAATAAAAATAGTAACCTCATGCAATTCTATAACCAGATAAGTAGAATTTAATCCCTCTTTTAATTTCTACTTCCATAATATCTTCGAAATTTAAAATTATGACATTGTAATATTAACAGACGAAACTTAAAACATTTGAAATTTGCTTAGGGTATGAAATAATTAAAGCATTTTTTTAACTCTAAGTAAAAATTATACTTATTTAATTATTTTTATTATAAAATAACCTTATGAAACTTAATACATCTCATATCAGATTAACAATTGTTTCTGTCTGAAAGTAAAATTCCCTCCAATTAATAAATAGCGATAATGTCATCAGTAGGGATTGCAATATTGAACAAAAAGTTCAATACCGGAATTCGGTATTTTTTAGATCTTAATTCCAGGATACCGGTTTTAATACCGGTATTAGAAGTTTTAGAAAAAGAAAGAAAACACAAGTGTTTTTTTATTATTATTTGCCAGTTTTATTAGAAAATGTAAATATCACACAAATAATTTGTAACTTATAAATTATAACAGTATATAAAGAATCATAAAAAAAGTAAAAGAACATCTTACTCATTTAAATCACAAAAAAGTGTAAATATCATTATTCAGTCTGTGGTACTATGACAAATTTTTGAAATGTGTTCTTAAAAAACATAATGCATCAATTGTACGGTCATTAAGTCTGGAACGTAATTTTGTGCAAAAATTACCAGTTGTCGAAAACGCTCTTTCGATATCTAGGCTAGTTGGTGGTACTGTTAGCAATGCGCGATATACTTTTTCCAAGTATTTACCTTTAAATAACTCATTTTCAAATAAATCGATTTCTCGTCGGATGGTTTTGGATATAGCTGATTTCTGTATTGTATTTTGGTTTGTTGAAATTTTTTTATTTATCGCTAATTATAATTGCTGTTCAAGAGACAATTCCTTTTCACTATCGACATTAGTGTCATCATAATCTTCGATAACGGTACCGAATTCTTCTGAATGTGGATAGGTTTGTGGGTAAAAAAATTTAAGAAAATTTACTATAAACGTGATTAGATTTGAATTGGTTAGTCTCTCTTCATTTTCATTTTCATTATTATTATAATTATGTAAATACCGTAAGAGATTCTGTATTACTAATTATCTGTAATGTTTACGTCTCATAAAACCGCGAGTCTTCATTGTTAAATGGAAACATCTCCTCCTTTCATCTTTCCTCTCACCCCTATTTTGTCGAATTTTAACCAATCCTAACGCATGCTCAAAAGCGCGGAGGGTTTTACAATCCGTTGTTAAACAGTATTTTATCACTTCTCTTGATTGTACGATACAGCTTTGTATTCACAGTCTAATTAATTTCGCCCGTTAGGGAGACATAAAAATAAAAATGTATACTATTTTGCTATGTTGGCGATCCCTAAGCATATAGGGAGACAATTTTAAAAATTTCTAGTAAATATCGAAAAAACGGTATTTAAACTTGTGAATACCGGTATTACAAAATTGTATAAATGGCTCAAAATACCGGTATTTTTATCCCAGTATACCAGTATTGCAATCCCTAGTCATCAGCTTAAAATATCTTTACGCTATTCGCATTTTACCAGTCGGCATTTTTTTCTCAAATGGGTCAAAAAACATATTTTATTCGCCCTAAAAATTAAAATGTTTGTTAATTTCTTAAGTCAGGATCAATTGAAACTGGCTGAAATGACTTAATGATGAATTGACTTAAGACGTATTGAAAATGCTACAATATTTAAATTTAAAAAAATGTTTATCATTTGTAGATCATACTTATATTAAGGATAACTATAAACCATGTTGTTCCTTCAAAATTCCTGTAAAAAAAAATGAGATTTTTTTTGTTATTAAGCTGATTTACTTAATATATGATCCGCGGTAGGTTCGCTCTCTTTTGGGGCTGAGTTTTCCTCATGCAAAATTAAGTATACCTCAAATTTGATACACATAAAAAGGCCTACTGGAGTGAATTATTAAAAAATCTCGATTTCCATAATGGAACAATTTTGAGATAGTAATTAATTAATAGTATTAATTGACTCGGTTAATCCGTTTGTTTACCTCAATAAGCCTGTCCCTTTAAGCCATTTCCATCAATACCAATTTTGTAAAATGTGATAATAAATAACAAAGTTACAGAAGTGTTTCATTTTGTGTGTGTGTGTAGACGAGTGTACGTTATATGATTTTTAAATGTTCAAAATTTCAATTAAAAATAATCGAAAATGATAATATATTTCACAATATGAATGCATTTATTAGGTACCCGAGTTGTCTATTTTACCATGTCCATCCCCTGAAAATCTAAGACATTTAGTGTGCCTGTAATCTTATATGTTTTAAAATTTATGAATATTGGATCACAATAGTTATGACAAACATGGGCATTATAACTGTCATAAATATTGGCACATTTTGACATGTATGCACATTATGAATACATTTAAGAATACATATGAAACCATTTTTCTTGCTAAGGCCCTGCTTTCTCTGTCGAACGTTTTTCTTTACACCTTCTTCGCTTCTTTTGCTGATGCCTCTTCGAAAAAATACATTGATCAAATGCCAATTGGCAATTTTTTAATTTTTTTTTCTATTCAAATCAAGTGGATGTAAATTTGTTATGCATAAAAAATAGATATTAAATATCATGCGCAAAAAAGAATTGTGTAAAGAAGAAGATGAAATATTGCAGATTTTCTTAAAATTTACTGAGCTATGTTCGTCTATGTCAGTGCATGATATGAAATTTCATTCCATACCGAGTAAATTTTCACATCTCTGGCGACTATCTTTTAAACAAGCTGATATTTTAAGTTACAGTTCAACGCAATAAGAAATCCACAACTTTCATATGATAATATGTATGGTAATTTTATTTTTTCTGTTTTTCGGAAGTATAAAATTAAAGACGGTTTAAAAAGATTCCACAGTTTATATTCTTTATCTAACGAGATAGTTTTAAATTAAGAAGAATAGATGGCAGCACGACTTTTGCGATTTAGTAAAGAGAAATTGACCTATCCCCCTCTTTTTCCAAAAATGCGCCATTTAAAAGAGTAAGTCCTTCCATCAATGCGCATTTGAAATTTTCTTTTTAATTTTTTTTAAAAAAAATTAATAATAAAGCGATTTATAAAAATTTAATAAATATTTCATCTGACTTATAAACTTTTTTTTTGTTTACTTTCAACTAAAATGGAAAAAGTTAACACATTTCATTACAAATTAGCATTAGTGTGTTCAGACTTTCCGCATAAAATATCGGGCAAATTTTCCTTAACAAGAAACAGATTTTTTTTTTTTTTTTTTTGAAATTTCTGTTTTGTTTTACTGCATAAGAGGAGACTAGTGAAAATATATTTCTAGGTGAAACGTTTTGTAATACCAACCGCAAATTGTTAATCGAATTTCAGAAGACGAAATGAATTAAAAAATTGTAAAATATAGAGACCTTAAAAATTAAAATTAGCAATTAAATAAAATTTTAAAAAATGTAAGCAAAATAGAGTTTCTCTTTGGTTTTCAGCAATTCGTATTATCGAGATATTGTAAATATGTGTATAAGGATTCATTTCCTGTAACTGACATGTATACTTCATTACTCGTTGTTAAAAACTCGGTAGCTCGTTTCTACATGCGTGATAGGAGTGATTATTTACAAAAACAAGTATTGTTATTGAGCTCATCTGGATATTCACAGGTTACCTGGATATATATAAATACACTCTAATATATACACTTTATATATACTGGATATATATAAAATCACTCTAACATGGTCATTCTAACCTCACTCTAACATGGTCATTTTATCTAAGGAATTACTTTCTTTTAAAAAAATTCCCTTCCGTTAAAAAAAAAATTGTAAAAAATAACCCTAAAACCTATGTAAAATATGTTTCATAAAAAGCATGATAAGTTTTAGCTGAGTAGACTCCCGAATATCTGGCTCTGACTATTTAAACTACTATAAATATAATTCTCCTTAATAAAGTGAAGAATAATTTACTTTTGCAGTTACGTTTGCAGATGTGTGCACAGTCCTCATATGTGTGCAGTGTACGTTACAAACATTGTAAGAGAAAAAGTACTAATTTCCAAACTTTTTCACATTAGTAATGCAGTGTTATCAAAAAACCAAACAAACGCAGTTGAAATGGTTTTTGTAAGAATTAAATATGCATTTTATATTAAAGTTTCGTTTATTTTGAATTGTATGCATTCATACTGCATCCGTTTTTATGTCATTCACAATTATGTTACACGTTATAAATTTTTCCTTAATATAAGTAGAATATTTTTTTCTTGGTGTTCTGTTTTCTGCCATAAATTTTTAAAACATATAATACAATGCCACTATTTATTAAGCACTGACCTACACTAAAATGCAAAATTTTGGCTTTAAAAGGATATTTTAATGGTATAAATGACCTGGAAGATAAGTATTTATATAATTCCAGCCTGTTCTTCACCACATTAGGCGATATAATTAAAAATCAATTGTAAATGCACATGTCTGTAATAAATCTATTTTATCCATTCTGTTTGAAGTATAATTACTCTAATTTTTCAATGTTTCAGCTCGATTGTCTATTCCCGACGAGTTCGCGAACTTTCTTCGAAATTCTGAATGAACAATTACTTATTTATCGTATACCTAATTAAAGATATTCCTCATTTCGAAGTATATAAAAGGTTTATAAGTTAATTTGACACTTTTTCCCACGATTAGACGTTTCACTGGTCCTACATCAATTTCCCACTCCACATTCCAAAATGGTCTTGTAATGGAATCGTCTCAAATATTAATTTAATCTTTAAAATAATCTATTTTATATCTTTGGTAGCTTAAAAACTATGAAAACTTATACAATAAAATAATTTTTAGTTACTTTTTTAGAATTTTTAATACTTTTTGAAGTGAATTTTCTTTAAAATGTCTGGACCAACATTTTTATATATTTAATAATTTTCTTGTGAAAGGAGAACATAGGTGGTTTGCTAGGAATTTTATTCTTTTTCGTTATGTTGAAAGAAAAATGTCCCTTTTTAAGATGCGTTTTGAAAATTCTGTGTTTGAATCATGATGATACATTGAAGTAATCCAAATAGGAAGGCAGAAAGTAGGAAAAGCGGACCTGTGAAACTTTATGGAGCTTCTACAATTTTAGGATGGGATTTAATAAAGGAAGCACTTTTGATTTTAGCATGTAGGGAGTCAGTGTGAGAAAATAATAGTGATAAATATACAATAGTTTAAGTGAAGCCCGAGCTCGTGTCATTTGGGAATAAAATAGACAGTTTGGCATGTTTAAAAAAATTTTCTTCCTTTTTCCGATTTACTTCCAGTTTTTTTTTTGTTCCTATATTTTTACTTATATTTATTTTTTTCTTATTTATATTACTTGGAATTTTTGTATATTACTTTGTATACTCATGTAATATATGTATGTATGTAAAACTTTTTTTAATTTACGGAGAGGCAGGAGTGGCGTTTTTTAACAATTTTAATTTTTCATGATTTTAAGAAACTAGCCCACATTTTTTCTATTACAAAGATTTTTTTGTAAAACCTATGATAAGCGCAATACAGCTTGCCGACTAGGGTGGCAGAAGATACGAAGCATAGAGCAGTGAAACTATTGAACTTATAATTTCAGAAAGGAATTAGCTGACCCCGCTTTTATACTAGCTATCTGTAGAAATTGCCGTCTGCGGGATGTTAATTAGATATGTTTTTTTCATGTATCGTCCCCAGTTAAATAAATACAACTGAAAATAGTACGAATTATTTAAAATGATTGCGCTTACATGTAATATTATAATTCAGAAGAATAACAAAATTAAACAACATTAAAAAAAATTACTTAATGTGATGGCATATAAATCCGAAGGCCTTCCCGTTTATAAATTGTTGTTGAAGTTACGAAATTTTAGTGTATGCACAATGTAGATTTATAACATCATGAAATAGCTGCTGATATTAATTTAAATTGCTTGATAAATTTTACGAAAGTCACTAATTCATTGTATACGAATCATCTTCAACTTCTTTCATTTCTTTACTCCTCTTCCTCATTTTTTACCTTTCGTTGTGCATGCCTGATAATTTCGCTTTCATGAAAAGAGAATCTAGGGGGAAAAGAATTATAAAGTAAACCCATTAAAGCCTGCTTCTCCTCTTCAGTAATTTAGAATACTTTTTCTATTTTCTCGCTTACAAAGTACAGAGAAAATATTGTAATCATCAACAAATTCGAACTCGAGATTTTGACGAATCTTGACGTTCGAGATTTTCCTAAGTCAGAAAAACACATTTTTGGCATTAAGTCTGTCTGTCTGACTATGAACACGGTAACTCAAAAGCTTTTTGAGCTATATACATGAAATTTAGTTTATGGACTTTAGACCGATTTTGCAGGTTCCTATTAAATTTTGAACGAGATTTGTTAGAAACCTGTAAATTCAGTTTATCAGGATGTTGGGATACTAGTGAAATTGTTGACTACAAAACATGAATCGCGTGAAAATTGGTTCACAGCTTTTAACAACTAAAATGTAGATTCCAATCAAATTTTGAACCAAATCTATCGAAGATTGACTGTCTGTTGGTTCTGCACTTTCTCGTGCAAATAAACGCGACATTTTATAAGCTCAATGAAATTCGGTATGTGATCTTGTGATTACAACTATAGTTTAATGTCAATTCCCCTCAATCGAGCAGAAAATAGCGACCAAGATATGTATGATAGATTTAGTAAAAATGTTAGATTTACGCTAAAGATCTATGTTTCTTAATTATCGTTCTTCAGCACCATGCAAGTTATTCACAATTTTATTCAGGGTTCACATTTTTATGCGGGGAGGGGGGCAAGAGACCTTTATTGGAGAGTATGGTAGAAAATTCCGGAATTCCGGGGAGATTACTCTCGCTTATGTCTATAAATTACCTCGTAGGGCTATATTTCGGATTTAATCCTTTCCCCCTTAAAAATTCCCAGTAAACTGGGCGCTGGTTGCGAAATAGTTTAAAGTATATAAACAAAATAAAATCAGTAAATAAAAATATATACTTAATAATTTGCTCGGCATAAACAATTATTTTTTTTGTGGATGTAATCTTTTTTTTTTTTTTTTTTTTCAAATTTAGAGTACTGAATCCTAAGAATGAAAATCCTACGAAAGTTTCATTCTTAGGATTTTATCAAAGTGTTAAGAATAACAGAAATTAAATAAGAAAAAGGCAAAACGTTAAGATTTCATTCTTGGATTTATATAAGAAAACTGTTACGTTTTGATGCTTCATTATAGCATAAATTTGTGGAATATTATCTTTTTTTTTCTTTTCTAATTTCCACATCGACCTGGTCTGCTAGAACATAACAAACGGAATAAGGACTTGTATTCGGTATATAAAGCTTCAGTAGCTTTTAAAGCATTTCAGTTTGACCAGTTTAAAATATTCCTGTACAATATAATAAAATCTATAGTAATTATGGATTTCAAAAAAATTATTTGAATTCAAAAAGAATTTATTCGAAACTAGCCGCCTTTGGCGACCAGCCGATTCTCCAATATTAATTACCACTAAAATTTTCAATTAAATATTTTATGTAACTTGTTCTCTTAATAGCTTTTTCTACAAACATTTTTGAGCTTCAGATTTTGTTAGTTATATAATTCAGTCATACTATTAAGTAGGCCTTAAACAGTTTTGTTCATTGTACTTCTTATCACTCTCTTTAATTATCTGTCATTGCCCATAAAATGTCAACTTTAAATTAGAGTGGAAATGTTAAACTGCAATTAATATAAAACATTTTTTACTGAAGCAAACCATGTCTTTTTTTTAAACATGAAAATTGAAAGCGGAGTCATTCTGCATTGAAGTTGTATGTGCACTACAGAATAATTTTTGTAATTTATATTATATTTTAAAAAATTACTCAATAAAAATTTCTCTGATTCATCGTAACACTCAATTTTTAGTTTTACTTTCAAAATATTTAAATGATGTAAATAGAATTATTTTATTTTATTTCAGTCAATAAATGTACTTATGAAAAAATTATGAAGTTTAAATTTTACTCAGTTCTTTTGTCTTATGGAATCATATTTTGCGAAATACTCTTGACACTTCAAATTTTTTTAAATAAATAAATAAACGTTTCTATTTTCTGAGATAAATTCTGACGATTTATGAAGTTTTCACTAAAATAGGTTAGAACAATCAACATTTTCATAATCATAGGCCAAGTACTGTCGAGAAACCTGGAAGAAGATTGACGTATCTTGTTTGAGACGGTCGATGAAGTGGTCTAAAATCGCCGATCTTTATAGAAGAGTGATATTCAAATTTCCTAAATTTGTCAGTTTATTGACTGATTTAGTTGATTGGAGTTCAACAATTTTTATTTAAAATATTGGTGTCTCAAAAATATTTTGTTAAATGTGATTCAAAGGACAGAGGACCTATGTAAAAATTTAAAATTCGTAATTCATCGGAGCATTTATTGATTCAAGTTACATAAAATAAAATTATTTAGTTCATTTAGACCATTTTATTAGCAGATATATGACCCAAATTAGATGTTGGGTGCTGATTAAAGTGATTTTCCTATGTATATTAAACTATGTTTGCCAAAATTTAAACTGTTTTTTGAATTAATAATATGGGTATTGTAAAAGATCATAGAAAACTTTTCCTCCATTTACTTTTTAGAAAATATCATAATTCAATTTTTTTTCACTTCGTACAGACACGTGCTGAAAATTGCCTTTTATTTATTTAATTTGCAAAACCAGTTGATTAATTATTTTTTGAATTTGAACTTATATTAATCTGATGGCAACACGTTGATAAAAGTTAATTTTTTCTCATTGACGTGCTCGTGCAGATTAAATTTTATTTTTATTTTGTGCGAAATATATTGTTGAAAAATATGGTAAAAATACTTCTTTAAAAATTTGTTAAAAATCTAAACTTAATTTATACGTTAAAGCATTGGTATCATTAAATTATACCATATCATCATATATTATATCATGTAACTATATGCATCTCAGAGTATTTTTTTTTTAATTTCAAGAAAGCAAATAATCAAGATTTTAGAATTACTTCTTTTATAGCTCTTAGAAATATAACCACATACAGATGATTTTTGAAATTCAGAAAATTATAAGATAATAATTGTTATAATTCAGAATCGTATTAATTTTGCTTAATTTTAATAATTTCAAGTAAAGTAAAGTTAAAAAAAAATAAGTACTAGATGCACATTCTCTTCTATCAATGTATGTGCGAACTTTAGAAATTCCAAATCTAATGGCTCATGTGTTCCGTGGAGCGCCAATAAATATATACATATTCTACCTATTTTGGAGATTAGTATCTTTTAACAACTGCAGAAGGATGTTATTTATATTTCATATTAAAGAAATCCATTATATTGTACATATTCTTTCTAGTTCCACCGGAAAGTGTATGAAACTTCAATTATAATGAGTATTCAACCTAAATATTTAAGAGGTCTTCTGCCCATTTTATTCATTGCACTCATTATCATGTGGTTTTTACTAAAATTAAGTTAACACAAAAAATATTTAATAATTTTGAAAATTTTTATAAAAATATTAGAAAATCTACTATATACCAGGTAGTTTTTCACAAACATTCGCTTTCCTTATTATTGGAAATTGCTTAAATATTAGTCATATTTTATTTCAGCCAAATTTTTCTTTCTGCTTATATATAATAAATTCAGTAATGTACTTTTTAACTTCAAGCAATAACAGACACTTTATTTATTCTCTGTTGGGAGCATTATAGCTGTCATTTTCGTATTAACAATATAGATACTTAATTACACAACTAAGGACTTAACTATAGGACCTAATTCAAATTTAAATCATTATAAAGCTGAACATGATTGAAATTCAATTAATCCAACAAATATTAACATGAGATAAAAATATGTTTATAAAAAATTAAAGAATAATAAATATAATGAATTAGCGTACTGAATATGCTTCTTAATATACTGAAAATCTTAAAGGCTTTATTTATAGTTCTCACAAAAAAGTTAATAAAATATAAAAAGGATAATAAAAATGTCATTACAACATTGCCAAAAAGTATGAAAAATAATCAATAATACCTTCATTTTTTTTATAATATTAGAAAATCGCGCTTTAATATTTGGAGAAACAACAAAAATTATTTGATTGACATTATATTAATGAAAAACATTGTTAAAATCTACGAATAAAATATTTAAACAGATTACTAATATTCAAGTAAAATCAAACAAAGCCAAGATTTTGCTTAATTTTTAATTGGTTGAAATTCGAATTTTTAGTATTAAAAAATCTCTCCTTGGTACACATATGACTGCCTAAAAATATTTTAGACAATTCGTTAATCCTCTGTCGAACTATCTGTGATATATTGTACCAAAATAAAATTACATCGACACAGATAGATATACATTTGCGGATATTATTATTAGAAATTATCTTTTATCATGAAATCACTTTTATGTCATCTTTTTGCTTTATAATTGCACATCTATATATTTAAAATAACTTAAAAAAAAAAACCCGTAAAAACCAGCCACTCAGCTGGCCCAATCTTGTCAGTTTTTTATTTATAAAATACCATTATCCTTAAATACGTCATTAATGGTTTGTCCCCCATTCTCGAAAGATATTGCAAAATAAAATTATGCACCCTTCCTACTCTTCATTTATTGAGAGAAATCTCAAACATACACACTCACATACACACAATTTAAGTGCACATTATTTATTGAAAAAAGTACGACATATTCCCAGTCCCAATTACTGTATCAATTTCGCCAATTTACATTTCATATGAAAGCTTATGACATTTAGATATGTCACCAATGACACTCCCTTCCACCCTCCATTTCAGGGAGAAATCTCAAAAACACTAATTTGCTGTACATTCTCTATGAGAAAAAAGCACAATAAGATCTTCCAGTGCCAATCACTATATCCATTTACTAAATTTTTATCACATTTGCAAAACTCATGATGACGCCATCAATAGATGCCTGTCACCCGCCTCGTTTCATTTTCAATAGATATCGAAAATAAAACCTTGGAAGAGCTCCACGCCTCAGCAAATGTACTAGAGCGATTTCGTTAATTAATTTCGTCACGTTGCAAATATAAATAATTATTCAGAATGCTCTAGGTTTATTCAGCAAATATAATTCTAAATGATACCTTCATTTGGTGTCATAAGATGTAATTCATCAGAGATAGTTGGCATGATTAAATTAATGCTATTATTATAATAGGGAAACTTCTAATTTTTATTAAATAAAGAATTTTTATCTTTAGAAAAGAATGTAGTTGACTGAAGCACGTACGTGTACATAATCATATGAAATAAAAAGAAATTAATTGAGTATTTGCAATTTAAAACAATTGAACTTACATTAAACAATATTTTATAAAGATAAATTAACTTCTTTTACAATAGCTACACCTATTATTTATGTGCTTTATAAATTATTTTACCATAGTGTCTAATAATTTCATTAAATTCAAAATTCCAAGTTTTTTGGTATGATGAAAAATAAAGAAATTAAAATAAAATATAATATTACCTGTGAATATCTCTTTAAAACAGTGATTTGAAAATTTCCTCAATGTATTAAAATTGTTTAAGATTGCCACATTTTTTAGAAATAATATTTGAGAATTCAAAGGATACGTTTATACACAACGAAAGAATCCTTTTTCCTTCTCTGTGCGTTTATATCATTTGCAAACGATTTTTTAACTCCTTTTCTCATGTGTCATTGAATTAAGCTAGTTTGAAAATAAAGCTGTAACTAGCTTTCATTATTACAGTTTTTAAATTGTTTTTTTTAAATATTATTTCATCATATTAAAATTTTGATTGAGGAATTCAAAATTATTTATAAAGATTTTTTTTCTTAATGGAAAAAGATTTAAACTGATGATTATAAAGACTTTATAAATAATTATTTAACTACTCAACTCAGCCAACATGTAAAAAAAAATCTTTTGGTAGATTAGAACGCATAATACGTTTTATTATTGACTCTTGAATGACGCATTATGTTAAAGAAATAATGATTCATTTCGCAAGCATTTTAAAATTTCTCTTATCATTTTATTTTACAGAACGGACATCGCTTCCTTAAATTAACTTCAAAAATTTTTAAATTTTCCTCGAACTAATGAAATTTATTTTGATTAAAAGAACTATTCAAAATTATATATGGAGATTATTTTGGTGCTTTGCCAATAGCAAAACTTCGAAGCAAGAACTCCATTTATTGATTTCACAAGTAAGTTTATTTTATGTGTATTTTCATTTGTAACGTTTCCTTAGATATATTATTGATATATAATATTATGATTAGAAATATACAACACAATATTTTTAATATTAATCAACAAATGTTTTAAGTTGTGACATAATGATATGTTGATGGTATTCTATACGCCTAATTAGAAATTTTTAAATTTTAGAATTAGTCAGAATAATAGAAATTTATATACACTGAAAGAAAGCCCGTAATGTCCAATAAAAAATATTACCAATATATATATATTTTAATTTTTATCTTCAATGCATTTTTGTAATACAAAGAGATGGTATTCAATTGTAAGAATTAGAGTTTCAGAAAAGTTGCGATTTTAACTGCTGTAGATTTTATAAATCGAGCTACTCTTTTATAAAGTGTATCAAAAGTTTTAATTTTTTAAAATGCGTTTTATGTAAGTTGTAATTCGACTAACAAAAATTGTTAAACTTTATTTGATAAAAGTTTTGCACTTGTTAGTAAGCATTTTTAAAATAAATTCTTTATGAAATTTTTTTCTAAAATATAAGGGAAGGAAAACTAAAAGAGATTAAAAATAAAAATAGAATTTAAACCATTTTCAATACCTAGAAGAGATTAAATTTCTTGAGTAGATTATTCAAAGTGCTGCTCTAATTAATCCATCAATTATAAGAAAGAAAACCATTTTCACTATTTTAGATATGAGCATTAATTACATTTAGAATACTGGGAATAAAAGACAAAAAAATTAATGCACTAACTATTAAAAAGCAATAATTTTAATATTTTTTCTAAAAAAACTTGATTATAAAATGGTTATTAAAATTATTGCATTTCGAAACCAAAATGATTTATACGGATTTAAATATTATTATATAATTTTCAATACGCAATTATAAATTATTATATATCATTACTGCATTTTTCAGTAGCTACATTAATTAATATGCCAAATTAATTAAGTTTATAAGGGAATATTATCATCTTTCATTTGGATCAGTTTCTTTAGAAATATTTAAAAGATTTTCATATTTATTTAATGACTTTTAGTATATTTCACATTAAAAAAAACTTTTTCAGCTTATTTAAAAATTATATTAAGGTATTATTGTTTGTTGTTAATTTTACATGAAATCCGAATAGGAATATTTAATTCCTAATCTGATCAATAATTAAATATCGATCACACAGGTATTTCATTAATCAGGCGATCTTTTTGGAAAAATGCATCAATATAATGTAACAATATTTTAAAATTACTATAGAAGATCAGATTTAAAACAATTGAGTAATAGAATGAGATTTTCCTGTTTAAAAAATACAGCCTCCCGCTGTTTACTTTTTTATTTCTTTAAGTTTTGCTTTGATACTCCCTATAAAATATTATTTTCACTATACAAAAATAAATATTTTGAAATTTATATTCAAAATTTATTCAAAGACTTTTTTAGCACCCTAGCTAGTAATTGTATAACCAAATTATTCTTGTTAGATTTTTTTCTGCTTGTTTCAGAAATTCTTTCTGTCAGATTCTGAAATAATAATACGCAATATATGAATTTAAAAGAAGCAATGATACAAGAGAGTTGATCAGATAAGACCAATTCAAACGGCGATTAGTCAAAAATCGTTTAGTTAAATTATTAAAATTTACTACTGTGCTTCTAGACATAGCAATGCATTGAAAATCCAAAAATGTTTTTCCAAAAAATGAATTAAGAAATAAATAAGAAAAAAAGTTCAGAAATTAGCAATTAAAAAAAATGCGCACTTTATTATTATTATTATTTTTGATTATTGTACCCATAAGATATAGGCAGATTTATATGTTGATTCCAACTTTAGAGATGGATCGATAATGCCAAAAAGATAATTTTTACTGTGGTTTTTAATAGAATCTGATTATATAATATTTATTTTTTCTAAGCGGCAGTTATTTGTCAACAAAATATCTGAAAAGAAAAATAATCCTTTTGATTCATCTATTGAAGTTAGACAAGATATTTATGAATATTTAAAGATGAAATTTATCTAAGTATGTATAAAAGTTTTTTTAAAGATTTCCCTCATAATGGAATTTTATTTTTGATTTTTTCAATATTATATGAAGATATTTCTATGAGTTTTCGAGAGATGAAAGATAAAAAAAAAATCGATTTCCTAAGTATATCAAAATGATGATATATAAAATCTGAATTATAACGCATGCATAACCATCTTAATAGAAAGAACACAACTTCACTATGCAAAAAATTAAAGAGAATGGGAGGTGCCATTTACCGGCGAAGAATAGAAGAGAAAACAGTGTGTCATTATAATAATAATATTTCTTGTCTATCATTTTTGCGGCTGTTTCTTCTCTTTTCTAAAGATTAATTTTGAATGCTAGATGCATCGCATCTAATCAAATCATGTGCAGTATTGAAAGAAATAACAATAAAAACTTTCCTTGGGAGTTAATAGTTTCTTTGAATAAAGTCGATAGCTAAAATAACAAAAGAACGGTCCCATTTGGATTAGAATAAGTTGCTAATATTTTTTTTCTTTCGGTTTTAACTCTTTTCTCATGACCAATTGATTTTCCCAGACAGAACAATTATGTGTTTCCGTTATCACAGATTGTCTTCTTGAGCAAAGTATTTTATTTGTTTTGATGCTTTTTTTATTGCTTAATCTTTTGTTTCGAAGGTAAAGGAACTAAACAAGATATTCAAAAATTAAAACAAGAATATTAAAAGAACGAACCGAAATGTAATTTAAAAAAAAAGGCATTGGTTTTGAAATTCTGATTTTTTTTTTTCTTTTTGTTAAGAAAAATTAGTTGCTTTTACGAATTTTTATTCTTATAAAATTTGGCATGCAATTGATACATATGAAGTTATAATGCAACTGTAGAATCATTAGCAATATGAATATTTATTTTTAAGGCGGATAAAAATAAATTGACTTCTTTTAATGCAATTTTTAAAAAATACTTTTACAAAAACTACAAATAATTTCTTGGGCAAATTTTTTTTTGCAAGTTCATGTTCTTAAAATATGTTTTATTTATAGTAAAGTAACAAAATTTCCTCTTTGTACCATTTTACGGTTGAAATTGTCTTGAAAAATAATTTTAAAAATATCTCGTGATTTTTAACTATTTAAAGAGCTT
This sequence comes from Argiope bruennichi, assembly GCF_947563725.1. NCBI lineage: Eukaryota > Metazoa > Arthropoda > Arachnida > Araneae > Araneidae > Argiope > Argiope bruennichi. Next base: position 110,716,300 of record NC_079152.1, on the reverse strand, counting down.
AAATATACTGAATCTAAGCCACTGAAATATTTTATCTTAAAACTTGTTTGAAATAAATAAATTAATGAATACGTTTGATCAGTAACAAATTGAGATATAAATTTTCAAAATAAAAAAAAATGTAGAATGAATAAGAGGAAAAAATAATAGTCGCTTTGTCTTAAGAAATTCTAGGTAAATGCAAATAAGGCGTGATTTTTAGAGTCGCCAAAGAAAGCGAAACTTCGCCATATCGCGAATGCACAACTTATCTTCTTTCTACCTTGAATAATAATAATAGAAAGTATTTACTCGGGCGCCACCTATCTAGTCGTGCGGCGAGTTAACTCTCGCGTTCAACAAGCAGCTGTGGTCGTCCGTGACACAACGTCGAGTCTGTCGTTCCGTAAACACCTGTGAAGGGTCTGTTTCCTAAAACGCGGCCCTGCTGTGCACTTAATGAAAAAGTATCATTCACTGCACGTGCAGGTAGTGAGTGAATTCTACAGTGCAGTCTGTGCTTGTCATCCCAAAGAATAAGATTGAGTGTACACGATCATAATTGTCTTAACTAAATCCATACACACTGTCTTGTGTATAAAGACAAGAGTTATAAAAATAGTATGACGTCTAACATGGCAAGACACACGCATTCAAAGACGAAAGCTGCGCCCCCGGTTCCCTCAAGCCGGCGTACTAGCTCGGTAACGGGTTCGGTGTCCGACGCTCGGGCCAAGACAATCTTGAAGGAAGCCGTCGACGCTGTCGTCAACAGTTTCGCAAAACATACACATGGATATGGTAGAGGTGAGCCGGCATCTTTTGTCTCTTTTCTTTTCGTTTCTAAATCTGTTGGGTGATCATGAAAATTGCATCTCAGATGCTTGTAGGACAAATCGCCAGTGACGGAAAATCCATTCAATGTTTACAAATGAGATGTTCCACTGCTTGGTTTTGATTGAGCCGATAAGGAGAATTAAGGCTTGAAAACAGTTGTGGAAGCTCAAAATGTTTTGTAATAAAATGCGATTGAAAAGAATTATTCATGCATGCAAAAAACCATTTGTCAAAGGCCATTATTTCTTTAAATGCCATATAGTGCAGTTTTAAGAATAAATATTCATTACTTCAAGAAACAAAAGAATATTTTTAATATTCTCTGACAATATAATTATATAGATGCTTTAAATTTTGCTATCGTTATTAAGTTAATTATACGATATTCGTAACTAAGGTATATAATGATTAAATTAAAGCAAACATTTTAAAAGTAATTCAAGTCTTCATTTCTTTCTTAAGAGTTAGAGAATAAGAGAAATAGTTTATTTTAATTTAATTTGTGAAGTCAGGTATTTTTAGCTCAAAATGTTCCTGCAATTAAAGAAAAAATCTTATATTTTTAGATTTTTAAATGAAACATTTCTTTTAAATCGCAAGAAATTATGTATTTAGTATACTAATTATTTTGAGACGGATTTTTCGAGCTTTTATATGCGTAAATTTCTAGTATCAATTAAATTTTAATTTAGTTTTAAAGCATGCTTGAAGTAGATTATTTAATTCACAAATAATTAAATAGTTTAAGGCCAAATAAGCAGTTCCACAGAATGTTAAAAATAAATGGAAAAGAAATTTGAATGATTAATTAAAACAATGTAAATATATATATAATTAAGTAAGATGATTGTTCGAAATAAATAAAAAGAAAAACTGTAGCGGATCAGTGACAATTGTTTACTGATGCTTTGTTTGGAATATTAAATTGAAAAATTCTTTCATATTTTCGCTGTCAAAATTCTGTATATCGAATATAGGGTCATGGCTCCGTTATTTTCTTCGTTGATTTTATACATGTACAAAATATCTTGAAGCCATTTGACACATTATTTGTATTTGAATACGCGCACATATTTCTTTTTTTCTTTGTATACTTTGCAGTAAGTAAGGTTCTCTTCATTAAGGGTACCTTCGTCGATTTCCAGATAATCTTGAATTATTTGAAAACAAAAGTTTATTATATTTTTTAACCGATTAATTTGTTTTGCAACGCACGTATTATTTTTCTATCATCAACAAATTACTAAGAACAGCTTGGAAGTTGTATGAGCTGATGATTTAATGAATGATACATTTCCAATAACCTTTTAATCTTTTTCTTATGAAGTGTTCATTTTTAGGTTTAATATGAAATTTAGTTTTAAAATATTACGCATTCAATAAAAATTTTGACCCTTGATATCATTTTTTTAAAAATTAATTTGCAGGTAGGTTTGATTCCAAATTTTTTTTAAATTTTAAATAAATCTGAGAATGCTAGATAAATGTGTGCCATGACATATGTCAAATTAAATACTGGAAAACAAAAAATTATTCAGCTTTATTAAAGCATTTATGAAAAAATGCGAGTTTTTTTTATACTGATTGACATAAAGAAAACTACTGAACATAACTGTGTTTATAGTTACACTAGTTTAGCTTTCGGAAATTTTTTAATGCATTGTCCAGTATAAGTTAATTTTGTTCCAACATATAATATAAATATATATACTAATATAATGACGACCGCGTATTCATTGCATTCCAAATACCCCTCAATAACATTATCTAGCATTATCTTCTACAATAATTTATTTCTTGAAATTCGGTAGACTAAAGAGTTGTGCAATACCTAATAGTTCAATTTTAATAAGCGTTTGATTGTTTTTATTTTTGAAGATGAGAAGAGAGAAATAAGGCCCAGTTTATTTTCCTTGTAGTGTTTTTTAAAGAAATATTTTTCTGTAAATTTTTATAAATGCATGAATGCCAAAATAAATCGTTTACTTTCAGGAATCTAATTGATATGCAACGCGCAAATTACGCGTTTCCAGTAAAATTAATATTTAGTTCATATTTATGAAACAGATTAGAGAATCCTGAAATTTTATTTTAATTTGTCTATGCATTATCTTCTACACATGGCGAATGCGATATTTTTATATTTTGTTTTAACTGCGTCATTCAGTATGGAAGATATGTAGAATTCTTTGCTTTATGGTCAAATATTTAAATTAAGGTTTTCAAATTGAATTTTTTTATTTATACGTCTAACAAAGTGAAATTGTAAATTAATAAACAATAACATGGTATTTAAGCGCAGTTGATACTTGATGAAAAATTCTAATTGCAAGAAAAATTATTCTTTCTTTTCACTGATTTATGCCCTTTACGTTTTTTAATAATATTAAGAAAGTTGTAATAATTCTTATTTTTTTTTAATACAATAAAACTTTTCAGTATTTTCCTGAATAGACCATTCTTTTTACATCTTTTAATTTCAGTCATTTTACACGATTTCTTTCATACATTTTCTATTATTCATCCTTTGGAAACAGCATAAAATTATTGAAATCCGCGGTGAAATATCGCATATTCAATGTATTATATAAATAATTTGTATTATTATTTCAAAAATATTACTACAATTCTGTATTACCTATTAAGAAACTAAATTATGTATAAAATGGGATTTTTTTTTTTTGTAATTTCCAAATTAGGATTTAATTAGCAAAACATTTCGATGAAAATTAAACAATTTGTTGATAAAATGGAACTAAAATAATCATTATAAAAATGATTTAAATTTTCACTTCTAACAAGATCTATTGAATCATTTTCAGAAATAAGTACAAAATATTTTTTTAAAAATGATAATAATAAAAAGTTTTAAGTTTTGAAAGTAATTAATGGAACTTGTTTATTTTAATTTCCTTTTTGTAGATCAGTTATAAGTACTTGAAGTTAGAAAGAATGCAATTTAATTCCATACGCTTTGAATTTAGAGGAAGTATAAATTATGTTTAGTATAAATAATGCTATTCAACTTGGGTTTGACTTCATACTTATATTATTAATTTCATGGGAGGATACAAAGAAGAAATCTAAAGAACAAATATGATAGCCGCGTTCCTTTCAAAATTATGCAAAATGAATTTATTTTAATGCTTCTTCTTATCCTGAAAGAAGAACCTTTTCATTCTTTTTAAAAATCAATCATATTCTATGAAACATGGCCATGAAATAATTTCTGTTTAATCATTTGCATACAAAGTCATATCCATTTTGACTCTAGAAACATATGACAAACAAATTTGATTAAAAAAGCGATTAGCTAAATTTTACGAAATTGTCTCTTTTGTTTTATTACAGTGTGTTTTTGATAAAGTACAAAGTAGTTATACCTTCCAAGATATTACAATAAAATATGTATAATTCTTCTTCTTTTTTTTTTAAGTTTTATATTTATGAATATTTTGCGAATTTTTATAAAAATTCCGATTTAGTGTGGGATTTTCAGTTTAATGAGTTAAATCTATGAGAAAGCCGAGTTATTTAAGTTCACAAATTCGGAATAGAGAAGGAATTCCGTATGTATTGGTCGAAATATGAAGTAATTTCGTAATTTATTCATTTGGCTTATTAGTAAATCTGCCATTGACGACTAAGAAGCAGATATTCAGCAGATATTTTGAAAAAAATCAGCAGATATTTTGAAAAAAATAACATGCAAAATCATTCGCATGAGTTATTATGTTTAATACATGCGCAATTTAATCACTGTTGTTTTTTGAATTTGTAATACATTAATCAATTTCAATTTAATTATTTATTAAAATATCTTTTATAAAAAGTTAATAACTGTATATCAGAAAAAAAGAACAAAGTACGCATTCTGTGAAACATTTTAAGCTGAATTTTCGGTTAAACACTTACAATTTTGAGTGTCCTTCACTATGTGCGGTTCATTCGGACTTCAATATGAATCCTAAGATTTTTTTTAATTAAATGAAACAATAATGTAATAATTAAATGTAGCATTGTAATAATTAAATTAGCAATCTTATTCAAAATGATTCGAATTAATTATTTGAAGTTCATCAATTTTAAAGGTTATTGTTTCATCAATTTTAAAGATTATTTTTTTGTGTAGTGCTTGCAAGGAAAATGATACAGTAGATTCCTGCGTATACGGGGAAAACTCATATAAAGTGGCCCTTAACAATTTGATTATAAAATGGAATATATTGAAATATAGAAGATATTGTACATCATTCAAATTTTTCTTACTCAACTCACCATAAGAAAAATAATTTTGTGTTAATTAAAAAAATTAATAATTATTCTTACATATATTTCTTTCTTTACTTTCAAATAATTCGCATTGACATGATTAATGTATATATAATTTAATTTTATTGATGCTTTTTTTGAATTTGTAGTACATTTAATGAGTTTTACTTTAATTATTTATTAGATTATCGTTTGACAGTGAGATAATAAATATACACCAGTGTGTTAAAAGAATCTTTATACCTAAAAGAGCAAAGTAAACAATCCGTTGTAGGATTAAAACTTTTACATCAAATTTTCATAGTTTATGATTTTAACAATCGAAGTTTATAGAGAGAAAACTTGAGAAAAATCTTTTGATATCAATTTTTTTTTTGCTTTTGCATTATAATAGCTAGAAATTGGACAACAACGTATTTTTTAACTCGAAAAATTTATGCAAAATGTAAACAAAGAAAACGCGGCATCATAATTCGGCGTAAGACATTAAATAACAGATCTATAAGCACTGTGCCACACAGTGCAACGTTTAGTTGCACATTTAGATTTAAAAAAATCCGTTTACTATCGTCACGTAAATTGACTCTACGTGAATTGACTTCATCAATCGTAACTACAGTATTTCGTTATTAATGTACTAAATTAACAACGTTGAATATAGTAATTTCTACCTTAATAGATTCAACTAAAATAAAACTTTAAATATAGATACAATGTCAGATATAGTCTTCAGAATAGTATATTCTGTCTTAATCTGAAAACTATTCTAAGCAATTTTGTATATACCTTTTAGATGATTAGAAGTTTCTATGGTAATAAAATAACTGCACAACCTTATTTTATATGTTTAAATCTATTTCCTAATAAAGTGAATGTTCAAATATATGCGGCGCTAGCATTTAATTCTTGTTTTGTTTGTGCTTTGTATTTAAATTTTACTTTCTTTAAAAGTGATAGAATTATTGCTCCTAAATTAATTAATGAAAGAGAAGAAGAAGTAGGAATCGGAAATCTTGAAAGCGGAATTTTGACGGAGTAACATTGTTTAATTAATTTTTTTAAATTATAAAAACATTTCTTAAATTCAATGATGATAGTTTTATTAGAAGGCTAAAAAATTACAACCAATATCTGGAATGTCAACGAATCTTTAAAAAGAAACTTAAGTAATTTTCTACAAAAGAAAGAAAATGAACACTTTTGATATCGGCTATGTCATTTATTTTTAAAAATAATTAATCAATGTTTCTATTTTCCTCTTTATTCAGTACCATTTCTCTTGATAAAAAATTATACCTATATTTTTATAGTTCAAAGAAGCCTTTATTATTATTTATGATTCTTTTTTATATTAATTTTCTCTCCTTAAAGAGGTGCAATAACACATTATAGAGGCTATGCATAGAAAAAGAAGCAAATTAAGAATCAGCAACAAAATTTAATGTTAGAAGCTTTTAAAAAAATGTGAATATTTTCTTCTTTCGAATATCATTAGAAAAAATTACGAAGAATAATCCATTACGATGGTATCAGCCTGTTTTAAACGATACCGTTTAGTACCATCTTGATATAAAGGGTTAATGACTTTTTTTTACAGAATTTCATTTTAGCCTGAATAGTTTACTGGATAATTTGAAGGAAATTCTAAAAAATTATTAGTTATTGATGGAAGATTTAGAAATTTCATAGTTATAGTGTCATTTTAATCTGTAGAGAAACAGAATTCCATGAAGGTTAAGTAGAAGAGTTTACAATAAAAAATTTTGCAAAGTTTGCAATGAAGTAGTAAATTTTCAGTAATAAGCGAAAATAATCGAATAAACAAAAATGGAAAATTAACATAGAAACATTTAACTTAATTTAATATGCTACGAAAGAATAGAATATGACCGAATTTCGATTATTTTGCCTTTGTTGTTCAATTAAATTTAAAATTTACTCTTATTTCCTTTATATCTCTATTACTAATAAAGGTGAATGTGTGTGTCTATGTTGGAGCTATACAGAGCAGATCGTTTCTACTTGTGCCATTAAATACGATAGAATATGCTTTGGGGAATGGGAACGAGCCCCTAAAAGCAAACTGTTTTAAAATTTTAATTTATGCAAAAAAAAAGGCCAGATTTCGGCATTTTCTACGCAATAACCTCCAAAATATTATTGCTCAAAACTGCTATTAATACCATTTCAAAATTCAAAAATTTGTCTTTTTAATGATGCAATTTAGTTGTGCTGAAAAATTTTAAAAACTATTCCTTGCATAATTTTTAAAAACTAATTTCATTCGAGCTATAATATTTAAATATTTTTCATTTTTTCACTAAATGTTTGAAAATGTGATATTCTTCTATTGTTGAAAGCTGAAGAAAAATGATTGTTGTTTTATCTGCGAAGTTTGTATGAGGAATTAGAAAGTGAAATTACATTACTGCGAAAGAAAACGTGCAATTTGAAGATATATTACCGAAATAGTTATGTTTTAAAGGGCGTTATAATTGATAGGATTTACCGCCATTAGAAAAGTTCATTTACATAAAAAATGGAAAAGTGTTAGTTTATTAAAATAAAGCTACTTTAATGCCTATATAAATTTGGAGCTTAAAAATACTTTGCTGAGTGAATCACAAACACCAAAGTATACATAATAAATTAAATCATAATTGGGCACAACCAGAATTCGCAGTGAAGCAGCTGATCGTCAAATGCGAAAAGAAGTTAATAAGTTGGTTAGCAAAAAATTATTTCTGAGAGAAATTTGTTGCACAAACGCAACTTATTTTCAAGGTAAAATCCCTAGTAATTATTTAGGAGGATCTGTGTGTGTATGTTGACTCTCTACAGAGCAGACGTTAGACCAAGAATTATCAAATTTGGTAAATTTGGTATAGATGTACTTTGAAGAATGGAAATGTGCTCCTCAGAGTAACGTTTTTTAAACATAATTATTTAAAAATGAAAAAAAAAAAAGAAAATCTAACACTATTCTACCATTAAAATTATTCAAAAATAATTTGCCGTGGGAACCATTAAGACTATGCGTCAGATTAAAATTTGAAGCAAATATTAATATTGGCCTACCAGCTGGTCTCCAAAGTTGGTGGAAACGTGCAGTAAGAAAATATTAAATACTGTAACCATAACTATTTTTTATTAAGATATATGTTATTTAACTTTAATAAAATTTTATTTGTCTTTATATAATAAATCTCTTCTCAATCTTCTCAAATTTATGGTCTTTTTTATTGTTGATCTTGGTATATATCTTCATAATTTTCTTCCTAAGTTTTATCTTAAATGTTTCACAACAGAAATTAACTCAGTTAATGATAACTTGAAAAATCGAGGTTGCTCAGTAATCAAGTTACCTCATCCAATTAAGTTTGTGGAATGTAATTGGTTTCCATTATAACTGCTTTCGTATTTCCACACTTCTTGAAATAAATAAATAACTAGATATGCGAAAGAATTAGTGTAATTATTATATGTATAAAATCTTAAGAATTATTAATATATTTTAAGAAAAAATTGAAATAATTGCTATCCCTAAAACAAAATTTTTCTGCTATATATTCGATTTCTCAAACTATTTTTGAAACAGATATTTTTACTTCATAAAAGTCATAGTTTACTTCAAAATTTTTTTGTGAGAGTCAGTTTTTTTTTTATATTTATGAACACACACCTCTTAGAAACATCTCAAATATTGTCCCGTTTTTCTATTTCTATAGCAAATTCATGCAATTTTCCAAAATTTAATTTTTATAGATATTACTGCAATAAACATTTGCTTTATCTATGTTTGTTAAAATTACGAATGAAAAATCTAATAATATATATTTTTTTTATTAAGAGCTTAAAAATTTGTCCGAGTATTAGATAGCAAACTGCGTTTTAAAGGATTTTCATGACTCACTTCTTTATTTAGTTAGTTTAAAAACTGAAATCGAATTCATAAATAATTCATACACTCTGAAATAATTTGTGAATTAAACGTTGTTATTTCAGAGATGCATTACTTGTTCTTTTCTGAAGTCAAGTTTAGAATTATCGAGCAAACCTTTATAGTATTATTTTATCACATATTGAAGAAAATTTGTTTCCTGAAGCTGAACTCAAGATAAACTGTAGATATTTTTCAGAAATTCTTATAATTATTTAAATATTATTTTTTTATTCTATATCACGACGATGATTATTTATATATCCTGGGATCTTTCCCTAATTTCTATTAGCATACACTTCTGAATTAATATTGTTATTTCTAAGTTTTTTTTTTTGCTTTCTTTTTTTTCATTTATGATGAATTTCAAACTGGTATAGATTCGTAAATTTCCCAATTTTAAGAAAATTTTTTAATGTCTTACATTGTTTTATATATTACACAATATAAATTGCGATAGTGTCTTAGAAACTGAATTCATATTCAAATAATCCATGAAATAAATATCTATAGTTTAAGGTTAAAATAAAGATATATTAGATGGACGAGAAACCGTTCTTTGAATTTTTTTTTAAAAAAAAAAGGTTAAAACATAGAGGATATGCATTTCTTAGACATCAAGAATATTTAAGACAATAAAATAATCTGGGATAAATGCAAAATATTAAAATTTCAGATATTAAATTTAAATTAAACATAGAATAAATAAAAAGAAATCATGAAATAAATGCAGTATCTCCTTTTTTTAAAATTTGCTGGAAGAATCTGCCTGAAACCTTTTCATATACTCACTAATAAATATACCTATGTATTATTAACTACATGCTGTTGGTGAACAATGATTATGAAAGAGCTATTAGCGTTTTATCGTTGGCGATTAATCACTAGGATGCGGTTAATATGAAAGTACAGAAAAACCGAATCTGCAATTTGCACGCCTTTCTCCCGACCGATTAAAATTAAAATTAAACCCAGAATTATAATTGTAGTCATAAGATCCCATATCAAATGTCATTGATTTTTAAGTCAATGCTTTTATGATGTATTGTGTTTACATGCATGTAAAGGTACAGCTCGACAGACAGTCAATCACTAGACGAATTTGGCTGCAAATTTGATGCGAATCTACGTTTTAGATGCTAATTCTGTGTATCATTTTTATTTGTCTAATTTTTTATGTTTTGTTATTATCGTGTTCGCTTCACTCGGGCAGCCGCACAGACATATTTCCTCTGAATAGATTTCATTCAAAATTTGATAGAAATTCACAGATTTAATCTAAATATGTACCAAACTTTATTTAATTCAATCCAAAAAATGTGTGTTTCGAACCTAGGGAGTTCTGAAATGTTAAGATTCATCAAAATTCAGACTTCGAATTTTTTGAAGATAACAATATTTCTCTATACTTCGTGTACGTAAAAGCAAAAAAAAAAAAAAAAAAAAAAAAAAAAAAGGAAAAATATAATAAACAAATTGTGTTGTTAGTTTTTTTAAGTCTTTTTAAAACGAAATAATGTTCATAAAAATAAATATACAAAAAAATCATGTTTTATTGTCCTTATCCTGAACTTTATGAATATTGATACCATCCCTTTAAATAAGAGTATTTTAATTGTATACAGTTACTATTTAACTTAGAAGTAATATTTACGCGATACTAGTTAATATGCGTCACAAAAAAATTTTGGAATCATTTGCGCGTCTCAAAGTAGCAAAAAGAATTTGATGGTACAATATAGAATTTGATAGTACAATATAGCATTTGGACATTGCATGCGTTATATGCCATGCGCTATTAAATTCGTTAAGTGAGCTGTATGGATTCCATTAGATTGATTATCGGAAATCATTAAAATTTTTAAAAAATTGTATTTATATCAGAAAAACGGGATCAAAGGTTTCATTAGGTAAAGTACGATTTTTCATGTATTATTAATCTCAAATTCTTTATTGTTCGATGTAAACTTACTTTATGAATTTCGAGAAAATAGGCAAGAGAAATTTATATAAGGCATTTGTTGCATTTTTAATTCGAATGTTTATAAGAATTGAAGAATAATTTTTACTCTGATATTATAACTTTTGGAAGGGAAAAAGAAGTTAAATTAATTTTTAAAAGGATCAACAAATAATATATTGGATTTAAATACAAAAATAGATATTTAAATATAGATATTTAATTACGTAAGGTTTCCAAAATTAATACTATAAGTTCTAATACTGAAAGTATTTTATTTTTTTAATATATTTTTTCACTTGAGTGTCATGTAAGTTGTAGACGCTAGTAATTGCATAATAAGAGTATTCCGAAATAAAGAATACGACAGGCGTAGCTTAGCCAAGGTTGGCTCTTGTGCCACTAAAACTCACAACCAACCAACCCACCGAAATAAAGAATATAAAAATAAAATTTTCTGCTCTCATAAAAAAAAATGATTCATAATAATTTCGAATAAATTCTTCTAACTCATTTTTCTTACATTGCAATATTTTTTTTTTCAAAAATATGAGCCCTATGTGATGGTATATACTTTCCCTTTGATATCCAGAATTCTATTGCACTCATATAAGCTTTCTTTGTAAAATGCATTCCATTCTTGAATGATTAAAAGTGAGTTTTTATTTATTTATATAAATTTGTGATAATTATTGTTTTTAAATCCTTTAGATGAAGTGGATTTCAACAATCATTGAAGTATACTAAGTTTTTAATGAATAATCATTTAATTTGATCAGCACGTAAATTTATGGATTAATTTTTGTTATTCAGTAATTTAAAAAAATATAGGAATCAACAGTTATTAATGCTTTTCACATTTCATCATTACAAATAACGATTATTTACTTTAGTATTCATAATTTATCTTTTTACGAATTGAAGATATAATTGAAATTTTTAGCAACTTAATATATAAATAAAAAAATTAAAACTTTTAAAAAATGGCATAAAAGGGTTAAAAAAACAGATTGAGGAAAAATACTATTTTCTGTTGAAAAGCTAGATTTTTAAAATTAATTTTTAGAGCAGATAATTTCTCTCCATTATTTTTGATAAATCTGAAATACATTCTTCATTTGCAATTTTTCGTTTATCTACTTACTTTATCAATGATCCTATATTTTTCAATAATTATGAGATAAAACAGAGAAATTGAAATATTTAATAAATATTTCAAACCAGAAAATGTCTTGCCATCTAAAAAAATCCAGGCATAAAAGTAAAATCGCGAATTGAATTTTATAACAATAGGGAGAACATTATTTTCCAGCATAAAAAGTTTAAAAAATGAAATCGAAATTCTTTTCAATTATCTCTTTCTATTTAATAACGAGAGTTATTGTTACATACAAGTACTACCGTTCAATTAATTTTTTTTGTCATATGCTGATTTATACACACGGCCTTTCTTCAGCTACTCAGATAATTTTTGATTATATACAAAGAAAATAAATTATTAAAATTGAAACTGTGCTAAAGAAAAAAAAAATGAATTTACGAACAAAACGTTACTATAAATCATTAATTCTGTTGTTGCCTTATCTCCGTAAAGTTGAGTACAAAAAGTGGAATGGCATTATTTTTAATATAAAGCTTTTTTTGTGGAACATAGATTCAAATAAATAAGAAATTAGTAGTAGAAACATTTTAAATAGTAACTTGATGAGCGTTTGAGAAAGTGAATAGGGATGTCATACAGATTTAAATTTCATTAATATGTATAAATTTGAAAGTTTATTAAAAGATGAAATGAATTATGTTTCTGAACTGAAAAAGTCTTCTATTTTAAAGTTACTCGTAGTTAGCAATATTGGCGAAGAAGTTCGAAAATTTTCTTTTAGTGTTTTTTTTTTTACTTGTATAGATTGATGATATTTTAGTTATTCTGATATATGATATTTTAGAACATATATCAGAATTCTTGCAAAAATTGTTATTAATACTGGTGGTTTTTCTTTTTGTTATTATTATTATAACCAGCCATTGTTGTTTTTACATTGTCAATCTAACTGTATACCCCATCCATATTTTCATTATGATAAAACTTCAAATGCGATGCAATATACATATTAAAAATCATACAAATGCTTCAAAGCATGCATCTTGTGGCAAAATTTGCAATTATTTCAATTTTTGAATAATATATTTGAGCAGTAAACAAAATTAAGTGGAAAAACAATATATTAATGATTTTTATATTCATTTGAAAAATGTTCAAGTTTTTCAAAACAATTCTTGATATAAAGGGTTTATTGACTATCAGAATTCACTTAAAAGTCTTTATTTGACTTAAGAATTTTCAGACTTATTTTTAATGTTAATAATTTATTGTTATAACAAAAGTACTTCGTTTTACAGATGAATGAGAATTCTTGAATTCTTTATTTGTGTTCTTGGAATAATTATAACTATATTTGGAGCTATTGGTTCCCAAATTTAATTCCGCCTTAGAAATAACATATGTATATCTATTCTATTTTAGCTTATATTTAAAACAGCTCTGTACTTTTCATTTATCATTAATAAAATAGCAGCCTTTTCATTTCAATTTTTATCATTTAAGTTAAGAGCTTTTCAATTTTCCTTCCTTAAATGTAGCAAGAGAAATTTTTTAAATTTAACAAATAGAAATATGGTTTCGATAGCAACATTTTCCCTCCAGAATTTTATCATAGTGTGGAATGTTGAATTTAATTTGGATTATTGTCATTACTAGTTGCCTTTTGAGATCAGCGTTTTGTCACAATATTGATAGCGTTTATTTTGTCGTGTCAACAAATTTTGAAAAATTATATCTAATCACAATAAAAGAAAACTTCCTTTTAAATTATCATTGTACATTAAATATAGAGTTTTTTAATGCTTGTAAATATTTGAAATTAATTGACGAAATCTATTTGGTGAGGCTGGGGGCTCTGCCATATTTTTTCTCTGAAAAAGGAAGGATGGCGGTAGTGTGAGGAAACGACATTTGATCACGTATCAATGGTCGCTCTTCATGAGCTTTTTTTTATGAAATAAAAATTGGTTAACATTGTGCAGTAGTTGGTACTGGAAGGGATTCTTTAATGATTTTTCACCATAGGGAATGTACAATGAAGAAATACGTTTGTGACTTCTCACATTGCTGGGAGGGGGGGGGGTGGCGACCATGAATAAATGACGACTTATTTATGGGTGAATGAGTTAATGATGAATGACTTACTTAAGGTCATAAGTTTTAGTAGGGTTGTTGAAAATGGCTCACTTTTTGGGATGGGGAAACTTTGTGATCGATTTCTTTGTAACAATGAATGTGCAATGAAATAGTGTTTTTTAAATTTCTTTCGAAAATAGAAGTTGGCGAGATGCAGGCGACCCCAGATGACATATATAGAAGTTCTAATATTTCATACCATAGTTTATAAAAAGTGGCGAAATTGGATCAGTAATTGGAGCTGGTGAACTGTTCCTTTGGCTTTAGTAATTGCTTTTATTATAAAGAATATACAATTATATAAAATCATTTTTATTAAATTTAAATTGTTCAATTATTTACTTACTGATAGTTGATAAAACTATTCCAAGTATCATGATAATTTAATTTCGTACTGAACCTTAATATCACAACAGAATTATAAAATGTATAATAAAATTTTCAACTGAAAGACATTAACACAGAAACTTAGTTAAAATGAACTTCTATCAAAGAGGTTTGACATAACTATATTGCAATTAACTATATTGATGTTAATATCAATTAACATCATTTATCTTTTATATTGCATTCAAGTCCATAAATTAAATATGTCTAAGAATCTCAGAAGAAAACCGTACTGATGAGTAGAAATTTCATATGCTTATTTTAATTGCTAAAAAAAATTATCTGGATTGCGTAGTAAGTAGTTCGTGATGGACCGCCTGGTTGAAGGAATATTTTAAAAAATAATTGTTTGATTTAGTGAAATTGAAAACTAGTTTGTAAGAGATTGCAATAAGTGAATATGTATTACTCAGAGAACTTACATAGGCAATTCTTTACATGGTAAAATAATATGCTGAGTAGAATGTAGTCAAAACAGATGAAAATATAACAGGAATTGAGAATCTCATAAAATGTTATATAATAGTTATAGTATTGAGTTCAAGAGGAAGAAAACGTAGGATGACACTTCAGCATAAGTCGCATCAGGGTTACAGTGCCACAAGAAGACATTTATTTGGCAGTACTGCTCTGTTCTTACCTGGTTAGCTGAAACGGTGTGGCCGTAACTTCGTAAAGAAAGCGACAATTTGCCTTGAAAAATAGGATATCACGCATTTGGAGAGATCAGTTTTCTTTATAACTGTCGACATCTGTGAGTTCCACAGTTTCGAGGTAATTGGAGATATAGATGATTGGGAGAGCATATATTAACGCTTGCAGGATTATTAGTAATATTCCGCTTATACCAACTCACTGCCAGAATCTGTTAATCTGGTGCAGAGAACATGTAAATTGAACAACAGAATGCTGGGTCTGTGTAGTATTTTTTTTTTTTTTTTTAATAATCCAGGTTTTTCTTTCAACCCGTATCATTTCATATATTCATATAGATAAGGGATCGATTACAACCAAGGAAGGTTATTGAAAACAGTAGTTTTATAGTAGCTGTTTATTTTACGTGGCATTATCTTGGTTCTTGAAGTCCATCTCTATGTCCAAAGCAGGACAATGATAAATTAGATTTTAACTGAAATTTTTATTTCACAGCAAAGTGTTTATCTGTACAGAGGTGGAATGGGCGCATATCTTTTGCATTATGGAAGGCAATATTGATCCACAATTTAAATTAACATGGAAAAATGCCTTGAAGAGGAAGATATCACTCATTTTGTGTGACCGATTCCCTTCCTTGACTCAGGTTTGGGCATATATGATGCATGCACAAGCGACAGGTACTAGCACGTCGTCCACTTATTTTAGAATTTCCTGTAGTACTGATTTGAAAATGGGAAACCTACTTCAAGAACAGATAAATATTCTTTGCATGTTCTAATACTGTACTGGCTGACATATGACAAACATTCATCCTATCATCATAACCATCATATAAGCATACAATGCCAATTTTTCTAGACAAGACATAATTCACTCTTTGTTCTAGAAAGCATTTCCCATATTCTATTAATAAATTTTTCTGCAGACTTAATATTAGCCAAATTTTAGAGGCTTTATCGGCTGAGTTATGCAAATTGTCATTAACCTTAATTTATGGACATGAGTGTATTTGAGATACTAAATGTATGTTATTAATACAGAATGTAATTCATTAACAACATATATATTCAAAATCTAGAGGTATAACACGCAAATTAAACTCAATGGAAATTAATTTTCTTTTCTTCTTCAGGGCTCTTTTCTTTTTGCTTCTTTCTCCTAACTCTTGTCTTTTGGTAGATAGTAATTTTCTGGAAAGTGCTTCACTTCAAATATTCAGCCCCTACTTTCATATTTTTATCAGTTTCGGTCCCATCTATTCATTTTTTTCCAGTTTATTATAACTCGAAAAGTCCCCTTATATTACTTATATTTTGTTCTGTATTTTCAGAAATAATTTAAATATTAATTGAAAGTTTGCTCAGTTTTAATACCAAGATTTGTATATAGCATTTATTTCATTTTATGTTATCATATCAGTTTCAGAAAATTTCTATTTTACTTAAAAGGAATTAGAATGATTTTCGTTCTATTTTGTAATTGCAAATTCAGTAATTTAAGTTCTTCCATTAAAATTTTTTAAAATTTTAATATTAAAACAGTCCGTTTCTAAACTTTGAGCTTTATTTTCGCTTAAAAAAATATTGTTTTTTTTTCATTAAATGGAGTTAATTTATGAAATGTCAAAATCACATGGTGAGCATCATTGCCCTTGTTGTATTACACCCAATTGTATGCAGTCTTACGTGGTGCAATGTGGCCACAGTTCCAAAATTAAACTTGCCTAGCTGACCTGTGAGTAGGAACTGAATGAACGAGAAAACATGAACTACTATTAGCTGTTGATATTGTTCTTTTAACTATCATAATTAGTTTCTTAATATATAATAATATTGCACGATGAAAAAAAAAAACTTTGTGAAGTTACGAAAAGTAACTGCTCTTATTTACTCAAATGTTACATTGTTGCGATATTAAACGTTCAAATAAATTTGACTAATATAACATTTTAAATAAGTTTATGATTTATTTAAAATGTTACAATGTAGCGACATTAAACAAAAGAATGTATTAAATGTGCTGATTACGAACGTAATTCATATTGTCACGTAGGTACTTTAGTGTGGAACGCAATGGCACACACAAAAAGTAGAGCTGCACCAATTTCTTAATTCGACTTTTAACTCAGAACACAGTTACTGACAGATCTTCTGCTTTTTTATTAGCAGGGAAAGTTCTAGAATACTTTTCTGGAAACAGTAAGAAGAGTCTGGAAAACTAAAGAAAGGTCCAGAATCTTCTGGAACATGAAATAAAGGAAAACATAAAATCTAGGAATTAAATATTTACACAAACTGTGAATCGCATCGTCTCTAGCGGGATTCGAACTTACGATCTCTTGATTATAAGGTCAGTGCTATGACCATTCAGCCATGGATAGTCAACTGCCACTTTTCAATGCGGCAATATTTTGTAATAAATGACTTGTAACAAAAAATCACGATTCCAGTTTGTTTGTTATATTTCATTTAGTGATATAGATTTTTTTTAATTAACACGTGTATGATATAATTTTCGACCCCTTATCTAAATGCAGATTCTTATTTCTTTTTTTATTACTTATAAAAGTTTTTTTAATGAATTCTTTTTATTTTTCTCTCTGAGAGGAATCGGCCTTATACTCAATATTTCATGATATTGAAAATTTGTGATTTC
Organism: Argiope bruennichi; assembly: GCF_947563725.1. Classification (NCBI taxonomy): domain Eukaryota; kingdom Metazoa; phylum Arthropoda; class Arachnida; order Araneae; family Araneidae; genus Argiope; species Argiope bruennichi. The sequence goes on along the minus strand of NC_079152.1, from coordinate 110,698,375 downwards.
ATCAGAGTTGAATAATTTGACTGAATATGAGCATGTTTTTTTGTTTTTCTTGACTTACTATAAGGCTAGTATACATTATAAGCAACCTAATATGAATAATTTATTTCAAACACTTTTAATTATAAAAATTTTGTAAAATAAGAAAATATGAGAAATAAATTTTAAATATGAAAAAATGAATCCACATTAATAAAGAATGCAGACACTCGGACGTCACTTCGCATAAGAATTATTTATGGAATCCCATGCATGCTTTAGTAATTATCTAACTTTCTCTCTTCTTTTAATTTTTAATTTTATCATGGAAAGTTACTATTTTTATACTTAGTAAGAAAAGCACTAACGTTGTTGCAGTTAATTGTAATTAACATTACAATTTAACAGTTTATATGAAAATTTTATTGTTATAAGAAAAAGAAGGGGGAAAAAAAAGATCCCGTCTTATTCTGAAAACATCCAAACAGAACAGAAGAAAAGATTTGCAAATGAAATCTTATCGTAAGATAAAGATTTCATAAATATCACTTAATTACTTTTAAATTTTGATGTTTAAAATACTCGTAAATAAGTATTAATACTAAATTTACAAAAGTTACGAAAATATATATTTAGTACAATAACTGATAAACAATTTCTTTTATGAGAATTCTTTGTTTTCTCATTAAAATATTTACGATTTAATGATAAATTATATTGATGTTTTGAAATATTCCAATAAGATTTTAACCTATGAATTCTTATTTTATTGTATAACTACTCTATACGAATCAGCCACCAATATTTTTGCATAAATCATAATGCATAAGTACATTCATAAATATTTCTTCCACATGGCGAGATTTACATGCCTTATATTACTCATTTTTGATTTCCTTATGATACTATGAGTTAAATCTTTTATTAGAAAAACGATTTTAAATATTTTTGTTATCAATTATTAGAAATATTTACAGTATTATCTCTTACTCTGTTACTCTATTATTCTTTTCATTTATTAAAAAATTTTGTGAATTAAAACATTAATAAATTTTTTGGGGGGTTGCATTCATTGTAAAGAAATTTTTTAAAAGATTCTCTCTTCCTTGAAACAGATGGTGGGAAGAGACGAAACATTATCCATAAACGTGCGATGATTCATTTTCTGTCCATTTGTCAGTATTAGACCCATGTAAATTGGTAATGAACTAAGTGTCACAGTTGACACTAGAGATGGAGTTTTGGCGTGGTCAGATGAAAAAGCGGAGGTAACCCTGAAAAATATGTGGATAATAATAAAAATAAGGAAAGCATTGGATGAGGAATTAAAACGAAGTCATTTGCCTGGCACGTCGCTCTCAAACTCGTTCTCAATGTTTACGTAATAAAGTGAATGTTAGAACAGGTTTTCTGCAGCTATGGCAGCTGCCTCTATTCCTATGGACGCGATACAACCTATGGTAGACTTGCCATCGATTAGGTTACGATAGGAATTTTGATGTATCGATAATGACTAATATCATTAGTTTGACAGTTAAAAATTCACTTCTAAATTTAACACTTTTGATCGATTGGCTTTCCCGATCCGATTAAAAAGTACCTTGCAACATTTGATTAAGAATTTTCCCTTGAGGTTTGTCTGATATAATCGGATGAGTAACATGTTTTAACAGAGCACAGAATTTTATGCATTAAAATATATTACATAAAATCAGAAAATTTTTGATGTATTGATAATATTTATTGTTTTGTTTGTATACTGATGAGTGTAGCCTTAATACTTTATGATGCAGAAGAGTTCGGCCATAAAAATAAGCTTCATTAAACAACAGTTAATTCATTCTGAAGATATTACCTGTTTAATTTAGTTTGGAAAAACAAGAGATAATTTTTCTTTAAGAAGTTATTAAACAAATTTTGTCTACATAGAAACTTTATATGTCTCTGAAGAAAGCCTACTGATTAAAATGTGTTGTTATAGAAACATATTGACGTTTCAAAAATTGTCTTCCCAATTACTTTTTTTCTTTAAAACAAAAACATTTCATATTTTTTAAAAATATTGTTTGACTTCATCCAGTTTCTCTAGTCTTGTGAATATATATTTTATGATATGAATTTCTAGTTATAAATAGCTTTAATTTTATTAGTAATTAAATCTTAAAAATAATTCATTACTTTAAGCAGTATTATTTTAGTCTTTTGAAACTTTTTGTAATTTCTTTAATCCTAGGAATCATGCTTTATAAATAAAATTAAAGTAGAAAATAATTTTGTGACTTTTCATGCATAAATTATTTTATTCAAAGAAGGAACGTCTGAGGGCATATTTAGATTTTTGGAATTTAAAATTTAAACTGAATTTAATTTTTATTGATAGATAGTTATTTAAATTCATTTATTTATTTGCTTTTGAATACACATTGTGTTGCGAGGTATCAAAATCCTTTCAGATATAATATTTTTTTACGTAGAATTTACATTCATTGGAAATATTATAATTTATAAAACAGTTTTAAAGGCATACTATTGAAATAAAAAATAGATTTTAAAAAATTGTGGAAAAGTAGTGCCTAACAAAGGAGTGACTTTCATTATTTCAAAATCACCTGCGTTACATTTTCTAATGAATTAATAACAATTGAAAGAAAGTTGATATAGTTTAAAAGATAAACATTCTAAATTTAGTATAGTGTTAATTTTTTTTGAATAATTTCCTCTGGAATTTCTGTGGAAAGAAGGAAAATTATCGGTTAATTTTTCCTCATCTGAAGTCGCTGCTATCTTCTGATTCTTTTGCTCATAAGAACATTACAAGCTTTGCCTTCATTCAGGCGATTGACTTACACTTGCTTTGAGGCTTTGTTAAATCATTATTTTGAAACAAATGAAAGCCTGGTAAAAAAAATAATTAACAATTAAACCAGAAATAAAAAGAAAACCAATGGCAGAGTAGTTCAAAGTTTACATTATTTTAATGTGTTTAATCTTATAAAAAAATGAAAAATAAGTGCAAGAAATATTATGCAAAAATGATAATGATATAACTGAAATGGTAAAATTTTAAATTTTAAAATGGTTTAAAAATATTTTTAGCCAATGATTTCTCCTGAAGTTACAATGGAAAAAACAACGACATTTTTATTAACTCCTACTTAATTGAATATTTAATTCATTTTTGAACTTTGAAAAGTTTATCTTATGCTTTCTCTGTTCTTAAATAAAATGTGTGCAAAATTTGGCTGAATTCGATCCAATATTTTAAGAGAAGATGTGGAATATGCATACGCAAATGTATACGCGCATAACTTTTTTACATTAGGATATGTTATGTGGTATATAGAGGCGTAACTGTTTATTAAGTTTCATGCTGTGGTAACAATAGGAAAAAAAGAATTTTTTGGATTAAAAAAGGATTTGCACCCGATTTTTATAATATTTTTTTATTTTTTGATAATTTTCTTACTTTTAAGTCATCTCCTGTAAATAGGGCCACTTTAAAATTTCCACGATTTTTTTTTCCTATATCAGGCCATTTTTCTAAAAAGTTTGTCTTTTTATATTAACTCCAAAAATTTAAGTGCTATTTAGAAATAATATTGGTTTTTTTATTATTATTTTTATTAGTTATCCACATGCATAACGAATAATTATATGAATATAATTTATGATCTGAATATTCATCCCTTTATTTCCTGTTAAATATTAAAGCACATAAGTGAAGCTTATGTGAAAATGAGAATTCCTTGTTGTTCCTATTTATTTACTTTTTATATTGTTATTTTGCTCTATACGCTAATGTCATTATGGCTATTTCAGATTTAAAAAAATGAACTTTCCTCGTGACTTATTGATAAGCATATATAAATTAATTCACAGAGTAGATTTCTGTTTATAAAAATTTATGGTAAACAAATGAAAACAATAAAATCGTGTTCTAAAAATTAAAGCTGCAATGGCATTTTAAATTGAAATTTCGATTAAAAAAAAAGACAAATATTTAAATTTTATTTATACATTACTGTATTGAGTATACAATAAGAATGATCAAAGAAAAATCAGAATCGATAATTTTTCATAACTGAATGACATTTTTTGACTCGGTGACATCAAAACCGAATGACTCGAAGATTTTAGAGAAGTGCGGGACATATTTAATATTAAAGATGAAATGAAAAAATTATGATATATTTTTGTGTGTACATGTGCTAATACAGCTGAGAAACAGTTTAAAATAGTGTATCAACTGTTAACAATCGATAAAATTGATTTAAAATTCGTGAAGTGATAATAAATAAAACTCTAAAGAATTTTCAGTGTTATTTTGAATTTCTAGAAACACTTAAAATTTAGAATATGCTTTTCCTCTTCCGAATCTATTCAAACTAACACCAACAACTTCTTAAAAGTTAGATGAATATTAAAGGGATGAAATGAATATTTTTTTTTCTTAATTCTTTAGTTGCATTTTGCTATCTATTATTTTCTTTAAATAATAATGATAACTATTGCATTATAGGATAATTTTCAAGTGACAGTTTAGTTATATAGAGGAAATTTTAACGACTTTTTATTTTTGTCTCTTGAGTTACGATTTATAGAGCTGATATTTTGGAACAGAGACTTTGGCTAGAAGTATCTTGTTTCAAAGAAGAATGTATGTGATTTTATTAACGGCGGCTTCTATGCCTATATAAATTGTGTGTGCCCTACATATGCATTTTAAAATGTGGTAAAACGGGAACTTTGTTTTATATACAAATATATTGCCTAGAAGAATGTGATAGAACTATAAGCAAACGTTTTTTTTTTCGGATTTCAAGCAATTTTGACAAACTAAGTTTAAAATGCAAAAAGAATTCCTTGTTTGACTTTAAATGCATTTTGAAATACTTGTTCTTTTATTTATATGCATTATTTTTCCGGAAAGTTTTTTTTCCATATAAATTTTTTGTTACTCATTTTATAATTATTTGTAAATTATTAGAGACTTTCAAATTCTTTTCGAATAAAGAAATTTTGTTTGTTACTCTATAAAAATTAAAAGATAAATTTAAAAAGATAATAAAAACGAAAAATAAGCTTGAATTTTTTTTTAATAAAGCTAATTTTTTTATTATTATTTTATGATGCTTATACACCGAGATCACTGATTATATATTATTGATACTTATATACTGACTCTACTGAGATTAATCAATTATTATAAATGAATAATTATACAATATGAAATAAACTATAATTATTAATGTGACTTAAATTTATAAAAAAGTCTAATATTCAAATAGGAGTTGATTAGTTTCTAGAAAACTCATTTATCGTTTTGCATATTAATCATTTTTAACTCAATCGAAAGTCAGAATATTTTGAAAATATGAATTCGCTCAATGTATTTCGTTAAACGAATTTGTTCAATCCGTTTAATGTAATATGTTTTATGATTTGGAAAATTGTTTTAATACGGTAATTTTTTAAAAATCTATTTCATGTCAAATTAAATTTTAAAAACTGAATATTAAGATTCACAATTTTTAGGTGTAAGTTTAGACAATGAAATGTAAACTAAAATTTAGGCAATATTTAAAATCTATTTTTATAACATCCAAAGTTTATATATACATTTTAGATAAATATAATAATAATCAAACGAGAGGTGCAAAATCAATTTTCGGAAACTTTTCTAAATTTTTGATATGGAAATTTTTAAATGTTTAAACTACTGGAATCTTGGTTAATAATGAGCAAGAATAATATTAAAGAAAAATCAACACTAAAAATATTGGTGGAAAATTTCGCTTTCTTCAAATGAATTAACTTTAAAAGCATTTTAATTGAAGTCAACAAACGTTTCTTTTGAATCTATTATTTATTTCGTATTTAAGAAAAATTTCATTCTTTAACTCTATTTTTCATATGTGTACACACATTGTAAAGAATGACATCAATATTCACTTGGTACATTTTAAACATAGCGTGCCTATTCAGTTTTGCCGGAGCGAGATTTTAGATATTTGGTGCCAAAGGACGTGTATAGTTAATTTTGCCATGTGATTCGGACTTCAAGCGGATTGACTCCATTTAGAAAATTTTTGGGGCGAATTTTAATAAACATATATTTTTTAAAAATGCTTCTCGTAAGACAGCAAGATAGTGGTTTAAGCCATATAACTGTTTTTATCACATTTACTGATTGTTAAAATGCTCTAAAATTATCCGCTTTCATAGAATGTTTAGTGATCCCGAGATACTTAGAGAAAATGTATAGTCGCATGTTATTAATTACATCAATAATTTTCATCATTACTTCCTAATCATGTATTTTTTTGCGAGGAAAACTAAACGCATTTAGTCTATTGGGTTAATATTTCATTTTAAAACTGGACTAATGTCCATTGTGAAATCATCGCATTTTTTGAAGGAGTTTTCATGTACAAAAAATGCATTTAAGTAAATACAGAATTAATACAAATATTTATCATTAGCATTAAAACAAATTGAATAACAGAATCTGAATTCTTTTATCTTCTTCTTCTTCTTCTTCTTTTTTTTTTACAAATTATTTCAAATGTAGGGAATAAAATATTTTTTAACCTCATCGTTGACTTATACAAATGCATAGAAAACATTTAATGAACATTTTAATTCAATCTAGCAAATCACTGTGGACTTGTACATCAGTGCTTTCAACCGTGATTTTTTTTTTACAAAATTTGTCTTATTTTGCTATTTGAATAAACGACAATGCATACCACAAATTAGTGAAATGCACATTATGCGGAATTTTTTAATTTTTTCTTTTTTGAATAAAATTGTAAATTCTCTTCCTGCTTACTTATTTAAAATAGTTTTGTTTCGATTATACATTTCTATCTCCTATCTTTTAGTTCGACAAGCAACTGCTGCATTTTCATTTTGGAATCTGGGACTCGTTAAAATTTTCTACCATTACGCTTTTTTTATCAACAAATCTAGCAACTTACTCAAGAAAACAGCGTCTATTTAAAAGATAAACTTTAATTATTTTTTTTAAAAAAAGATTTCAATAATTTGGGAAAAATTAGCCAATTTATATTTTATTTTATTAAATTAAAAATGTATAGATGAAATTAGGACGATTTAAAACTGTCTTAAGAGTACATTGAAAGCGATTTCCTGTATATACCAGAGGAAAATGGAAAACTTATTTGCTATTAAATTATTTTCACGTTAAAAAATTGTTTGATAAGTTATTGAAACTACAACTTTAGACACTATGAAGTTTTCTGCACCTTGTTGATCAACTACGTAATGCTAGATGTCCGTTTGGAATTTTGATTTAATTTTAATAAAATGATGGAAAGAAGTCAAGCTAGTGCTAAAACTGAAATTCATTGATAGCAGTTAATGTATGGGGAGGGATGAGAGTTTATGCCATGTAAAAATAATGAAATTTTTAATAAAAAGTCCGTTATCCGTTATACCATGTACTAAAAGAAAGTTTTTTTTTTTTTTTCAAAAATCAAATTTGTTAGCTTAGCTAAAAACATAAAATAATTGCTCCATTGTCGGTTATAGGAGATAAATGTATTTGGGTTAATAAACTGACAATAAAAAGTCTTTTCTGTAACCAAGAAGTAAAAAAAAAAAAAAATTTTTTTTAATTTTCCAGTAATATTTGGAAAGAAAGTAAATTCGTCAACATTATTATTTCAAATTTGTTGTTTTCTAGAAGCGTTCAACACAGTTAATTATTTATTATTGAAAATAAAGAAGCTAATGATTTTAAAAATATAAATTTAAACACGCAATAAAAAAACCTCGATTTTGAGCAGAAAATCTGAATAAATTTATGTAAATAAAACTGAAATCAAAATATTTTTTGTATCTTATAGAAATGAAGACAACAGAATCTTTTTTTCACAAATATTAGAAGATTCATTTCACAAATATTATGAAGCATAAAGAATAATTTAGTGAAGGTATAATAAAATTCGTTTGGTAATTTATTTTTTTATTACAAAAACTATGTTTTCATTCCGCCTACGCAATAGCATGAAAGCAAATAAAATATCGATGACTAAGATTATTTTAGTAAATTGAACTTTAAATATCCAAAACATGTAAAGAGAAGTATTTGAATAACAGTCCTTATACTTTATTGACATGGGAGAATGTTTCTTTAACTTGGAAAATATTTAAAATTTTTCTCTTAATTGAAATTTGATTTCAAAACTTGGCAATTTGTTTTTAATTATTGATGAATATTTAAATTCTCCGTTCAAAATGGCTAGCTTTATATTCCATACTGTAAGCACATTTTAAACTTTTTATGCAATTTTTAGATAAATTTTGTACCATTCTTTTAATATTATTAATAATTTATGGAAAAAGTGAGCTTTCTGCGTTTTTTAAAATCTTTTGGAATACTCTGTAATTTTTTAAGAAGATAAGAGATATTAAGTTTCTATGTAACGAAGTATTTTCCCGTTTTAATAAAAAAATAAAGAAACATAAGATAACAAGGCTTTGTACATTATATTATAATAACAAAAGAATTTTTTTACATAAAACCTTATATTTGTACCACATTTCAACAATAATTTGATATTTGACAGTTTCAATCCTTCCTGTTTATTTTATCTCTATATAAATGTTATAAATTTTGCTCATAAATTCTTAAGCATGAATAAACTTTTAATCAGTGAGTACTAGCAATTTAATTTATTTAGACATTAAAAATATGAAATAATATGTCCACTTTTCATATTTTGTCGTTAATATTTTACATTTGTCAAACATTAATATAATGCGTATTGTAGTTCTAAATATGAATATTATGAAAATGTTAAAGAATAATCTTTTAAAACTTTTGCTAATTTCAAATTATACCAAAATTGAGTAATTTCAAAGACATGATATGAGTAGATATAGCGCTGTCTTGACGAGTTGCTCCCTAAGTACTACATTAGAAAACAAATGCATTTGTTGAGAATGACAGCCAGTGATTGCGGAGAAATAAATATTTTAAAGTATGTGATTCCCTATTGTCCATTCCAGCGCCTTACACCTTATGGATAGTTTACGTTGATAATGGCAAACAAATACAAATAACACATTTTTTCCTATACTTCTCTATGTTGAAAATGACGAAAATGGTACAATGAAGAAACCGAAATTCAGTTAGCTCTGCAAACTGAGTCACATTTCTTTAAGTTTATCAAACTGGATTGATCTGATATTAGGCAATTTTTACGATATATCAGTTAATTCAAAAACAATTTATAATATAGAAAATTTCGGGTATTTTCAGAATCAAAGCATAAAGTACATTCAAATATTTTTAACTTGATTGTTTTTAACTCTTTTCCGCCACCACTTGCCAATGGCTTATTAATTTGAAATGCTGATCATGTTTTCGAGAGAGGATAAAACAAAAATCGTGCTGGTTTAAGGAGATGGATATCTACATTTATTTCTAGTAAATGAAAACAATATAAGCACGCCTAGCACGGTGTCTACTGCATTGTGACTCCATTAAATTTCTGGTTTAATGAAGATTTTACAACAATAAAATTTATTAGTTAAGTTTTCATTAATAAAAACATGAAAATCATTCATACTAAGTAATGCTATTTGTTTGTAAAAAATAAACGCTAACAAAATTTCCTGGCTTTTAAAATAAAATATTAAATTGTGTCTGTCACAAATGCATCAACATAAAGATTTTATAGACATTGAATAGGTATAACATCGTAATACATATATAATTCCTTTAAAAATTTACACCATATAATTGACTTATCATGATTAATGTCATTTTTAAAAGGATCTAAATCATAGAATCGGAATTTTCATATTTCAGATTGAATTATTAATTTTTTTCTGTGCCTGCAATAATGAAACACGTCTTATTTAACTGCTAAATATGCTTCAACGTAAACGACATGGGAAAAAAGAGCTTCTTCTGGAGGAAACTTTAGTCTTGATTTGTTTACAACTGTCTAAAATACTTTTCCAATTTATGACTTGACAGCTGAGGCGTCCGCCTCGACATCCCTGGAGTCACACGACACAAAGATGATATTGCAACAAGCGGAACGATACTTATCTGTGAGATCTTTAGCTAACGACAAATAGCAGAAAAAGTAGATGATAAAGATCTGGATGCCGGGTGAGATATGAAGACAGAGTCGAAACGAGTTTCAGTTCTCTTTCTTTCTCAGCAAATAAACTCTGGAATTGCAGTGTCAAGGGAATAAATTCGTGAACAGGAGGCACGTCGTCTGGTAAATGAATGAAATAGATCCAGATTGTATCGTTAGTATTACAGTTTACAATGCAAGTCCTGCATTCCAACTTGCTATTTTTGAAAGATGCGTGGTAGTTTTGAGAGGTGTTTTGTCCTGGTATGCCTTTTACGTTCTTATTAGATAAAATAAAAGCTTAAAAACAACTAAAATTTCAGAAAGTTCGCCCTAGAAAGTTCTTCACATTTTTTTTTTAATCTAAAAGAGATGAAAAGAAAGAATATTGTATTATAAGGAGGAAATATTCATTAAAATATTGTTTTATTTAATTAAAAATACGTACGACGAGAATGAATTACGAAACTAAAACAGACTTCTATCTTTAGATGCTCGTTATTATGAGCACATCAAGTATGTACCTAAATTAATAGAAATGCAAAATTTACGATATAAAACTAAATTTTGAAAAGAAATCTACCGATTTGAATATACACTAAAAACAGAATTATATTATTGCAACTTTATTACTTATATATATTACTTATACATATTGTATATTTGCTTGGATTAGATTTTTTTTATATGCATGTATAAAACTTCATATGCAATAAGTAGCAATTTTAATTTGTTTTGTTTTTCGTTTATTTTTCATGGGCAGTCCTTACCTGCTGTCATAAAAGAATCAACGAGTTTACTTATTTAACCAACTTAAAAAAACTGTATATATATATATATATATATATATATATATATATATATATATATATATATAGTTAATAGAAAGAAAAAAACAACGTAATTTAGAGTTTAGAGGTAGAAAATTGGAAAATAAAATAAAATGTGCTGTTTTACAGCTAATAATTGTCCGATTTTTTTAAATTTATACTTTTATTTAAGAGAAAAAATTTTAAAGTTACGAAAAAAAATTATTACTTATACCTTTTTTAGTTTTTGAAATGCAATTATTTTTCTCCGAAACCTGTTTTGTTCAATCTTTTTAACAACAGACCATCATTTTATGAAGCATTAGAAAATCAAAAAGTTAATGTGATATGATAAGAAAATATATGTAGAGTTGTATACTCTTACCATTGTTGATTTAACCTTACTAGTTTATATAACCTTTGCATGCAAATTATTTAATATCACGATTCTTTAGGTATATAAACATTGCCTAACTTTTTATGAATATTTTCTATTAGACAACAAAAGTGAAAAGGAAATGTTATACATTTTGCTATAGACTATAATAGTAAATAATGATCGTTTCTAGTAATTAAAATATATATATTTACAATTTAAAGACTGGAAGTAATAAAATTACCATTATTGAATTTTAATAACGCATTTTTTTACTACACATGGGAATGAAACAAAAAAGGGACTATTTAGAAATTTGTTGTAACCAGAAATAAACTGTCGTTTTAGTTTTTCAAATTGGTATTCCGCGAAAGCTTTTATTAATCGTTAAAATTTAATATTCGTTCTTCCTCAAGCTAACAATTGTGTGAATTTTTTATTCTTTTTTACTTGCTAGTGCCTAAATCTGACGTGATTAAATGTTTCGTGGTTAACTACGTAAAATTAAAGATAAATTTGAATTTTTTTATTGTGTAATATCCTTTTTTCCTTTTGTTGCCCGCTTTTGCATTAAAGTACTATCGCTTGAGAAGCTGTTCTAAATACATCAAGTTCCTCTTCTTTGCATTCGGGTCTAAGAAAAGTATATTTATATTTTAAAACGTATATGCAGATATATGAAGAATTAAAAATTCATGGAATACCAAATGTATGCGAAAAGTAATTTGAAACTCGAAATGAGAAAGCTTGTTATGATAGTAGAAAACAACGATTCTCAATCTATGAAACACGCTAAATAGCAGAAGTATTTTTACAAATTATTATTAATATTCAACTGAAAAATTTAATAAAGTAACGAATAAGAGAAAATGCATATTAAATTTAATTTTACTTCTTGTGAGAGAAAATTTTTGTATATTAGGTGTTAAAATTATTTTATTAAATATGCAAGATTATGCAGTGCATTTTCAATTTCTTGATTTTGCATTTTTTTTTTCTATTTCAAAGAATTTTGGAATAGCAATTTATAATTTTCTTCTTATTACTTATAATTTATTTGATAAAATGTTTTCTCATATGAGATCAGGGTATTTTAAAAATCTCAGCGACACCTCAACAATTTAAAATTTTTGAAATAAGAAATTTATATAGATTGTCCTTCAATTTTGAGTTTTTCAATAATTATAAATCTACTTTAAGAAAAGAAAAAGGATATTATAGCAAAGAAAAGTGGAATGTACTTGGAATAATTTTAAAGCGCAACTTTACCTCTATTTGTAATTTTTGGACTTTTGATTTGCATGCATTTTACAGAAAGTAATCATTTTTATCACCTAATAATATGCCAGGTTTCATTTTGGAAACATTGCCAGATAAACACCTTTCGACTAAAATTATAATGAGAAGATTAGTCAAAACTGCATTTTCGTTAAATAAGAGATTGACCGAATCGAAAAACCATATCTATTATTTAAATGTACTCAAACGTATTTTAAATAATTTTATAAGTTTTAATTGCACGTCGAAATAATTTAATAGAGATTTTTTTTTTTTTTTTTTTGCTTATGGATAATTACTTTCTTGTATGCAAAGAAAAAAACATTGTAATTGCAAAAAATTCGACCTCGAGATTTTGATGAATCTACGCATTCCTGAGTCTGAAGATCTTCCTGAGTGAACAGAAATCGCAGGCAGTATATCTGACTATCTGTGAACAATAATACAAAAATATTTTGAGGTAAAAATTGAAATTTGGTGCATGTTTTTCACACTAAATTTGTATATTTCTATCAGATTTAGAATAAAATTCGTTCGAAGAAAATCTATTAGTTCGACTATTCAAAATGCTAAATTAACATGATAACTACAAAACTAAAAGAACTAGATGAATAAAATTTAGTACTCAAATTGAATATCCAAAGAGTAGACAAATTTAAACAAATCCGTTAAGATGTTCCCCGTTTGTCTATCTGTTCTTTTACAAGAATATAAACTCTATTACTTAAAATCAAATAACTCATAACTCATAAGCGAAATAATGTTTCGTTTGTGATTTTTGGGAATATAATTGCACTTCAGCGTTCAATTTTGGTTTTTTAATCAGTAGGGAAAAAGCATCTAAAATACAAATTTAGTGTTCTAGCTACTGTTTATTTATTGCATCATTATGATTAATCATCAAAAATAATGCCAAAGATCCTAAGCTAATAAGTTCTTTCGCAATTATTGTTACCCAATGGCATGTGGTTCGGTAAATAATACGAATGTATATTTACTAGAGAAATGAGAAAGTTTCGAGGAGACTCCCTTCGCTGGTTTTTATTTTACGATTTAGAAAAAGTAATCCTATAATAAGCAGTCTTTATGAGAAAACTAATAACAAACACAAAATTTTCGGAAAAAATGTAATCTTTGCTCACTTTTTGCATTGTTCTTTTTACCCAAAAGATTGAAAAAATGTATGGTGTTTTATTCTATCTTCCTTAGGTAAAACAATTACCTAAAACATTCAGTGTCTATTATATGACACGTTTAATTTCGCATTAAAAGCTATGTTTAATTATAAATAATGAATACATTTTATTCGACAAAGTTTCAAAAAATTATTATTTTAAAATGGCTTGTTTTCTTGAAAAACATTTTTTTTCATTGACTTTGAATTTCATAATTTTTTAAATTTTAACAATCATTATTGTAATATTTCTTCTAAGTTCAAAAAATTATTACATCACCTATTATTTGAAAGCAAATTCATATTTTATGCGCAAAACTCTCGAGGCAAAGAATTGATCAGATATGAAAATGTTATGCTTTCTTAATATAGAAAGTAAAGAATCGAAAAATTTGTTCATAAATATTTCTCATAATTCCCAGCTTTGACGATGTGCTTAGAATCTGTAATAAAAATAAGTCCGTCTGTATTTTTTTGTTTGACTGTTGAAATTCTTTAGCACATATTCTTGTTGCTCTTAAAACATTTTCAAGTATCACAATTGCGAAGAAATTTATTTCGAAAATAATGAGCTTTAAATGAAACCTTAAATAAAATATATTAATAAATTTAAAAAAAATTGTCAAAAATAAGCGCTGAATATTTAAAAAATAATTTCTACCGAATTGTAACATTAAGACGACTTCATTACCACATTAAAATTAAGAATCATAGGAGATAATCTTTTCGTGGGTAATTATGTAAAAGAAATATAACATTTTTTTTTTTTACATTAAAAGGTTCAATTACAATTAATGATAATATTCTGTCTCCTATTATTTTGTCGTATTTCAATACTTTTTCTTCTATTAAAAGTAGTTAATATCTTATTAATTTCACTTCTAAAATCTTTTTGAATATTCAGACAAGAGCTTGTTTCTATTTGGAACTAGACTTCAGATGGGAAGTATTCAGATATTACTTTTGTATTGTCAGTTAAAAAAATTGAAAAATTGAATTTTTTGTAGTTAAAAAATTTAAAACTATACAAAATGCTAATTCAATCGATTTTTTAGATATAAGGTGAAAAATAGGGCAATAAAAGCATTTAGCTTCACCGAATCCTTTAATAATTCATTTCCAAATATAATTCGAAGCTGTTATAGATGCCGCTTAAAATTAGTTTTAGGAGTGAATTGACCAAGAGGTTGATTGATTTTCAGACTACAATAAGAGATTCAATCAAAGATTTTAGCCCATTTTGTCTCCAATTAGAGTAGTTTGGAGGAGGGGGAGGGGCATTTAGAATGTATAATCATGCTAAATCACACCAATGGGATTGTTACAGATATATGAATAAAAAAATATTCTTTTTGCTTGATCGTATTACGTTGTATTGTGGTATAAATCTGAGAGCAGGAATGTAAGATGAAAAATTAAATTAAAAGCACATCCTTCATTAAATTTTAATTTGAAATCTGAATGCGTCATTTGAATTGTTTGCAAAAAAATAAAGATATTTTCAACAATATAATGAGATGACATTTTGCAAACTACTTATAATCTTTTGGTATGATTAAAAAATAAATTATAAGGTACATTCTTGGTAAAAATATATTTTAAATGCTAATCTAATCGTATAATCTTTGATATCTCATCTAGAGCACGGATTTCAGAGCTATGACCTTAACTCAATCTATCATTCTAAAGCTCCAAAAACTTTATCTCGGTAATCTCTTCATTTTCAAAGTCAGGTCTCTCTCCACTATTCAAGAGATCTCCGCAGCAATAATAAAGACTTAACTTTACGACAAAGTTGTCGGAAATTTATGTTCTTATGAGAGAAAGTGACTTAGTTGGAAGGACGGATCTTATCAGAGCGGTAAATTACTTAACTCTGAACACAAAGTCTCTGAAGTCTGCTTGCCATGCCACCGGTTGTCTGTGATTCAGTCTTTTCTTGTATCATATACAGTACAAATAGATCCTATTTTAATAAAGTATCAAAGAAAGACTTTTTCAAAGTAATATTGTTTTTTGAACAAACGATTCATTTGAATAACAAAGTAATAAACCAGTCAATAATTATGGTGCCGATTTCGTCACCTGAATCAAAAAGTAGCAAGATTCCAAATAATTCTAGTTGCAGTCCTATTTATTCTTCCATAAATCTCGCTATCGCAATCAAAGTATATAATTGTTTTGAATTTAAGAAAAATATTTTTTCCTAATTTTTATATTATTATTTAAATAAAAAGATGAAGAATGCTCTGTCATGATTTCTAGCGAATTATCATAGAAGACGTTTAATAATGTCAAGGAAGCACCAATAGAAATAAAACTGAATAGAATCTTAAACTTTTCATTTGTTCTTGATATGAAAATGCTACAATTTCAACAGGTATTTAAAAATAATATTTTCAAAAGCAGCAATCTTTTCATAATTCCGAAAGAAATGAAAAACAGTCTTTTAAAACGGAATTTTTGAAGTTTGCTCAAATCAGACTGTTGCATTAGAAAAGTTCGTACTTCTATTTTTATTATACTTCTCTCAAGATGATACAAGCACAATTTTTTTTAACATTTTATTCCTTCATGTTCATCAATGAAATTTCTTCAAAACTATGCATAATAAGTCAGATTGCTTTGAAGTTTAGTTCTTGGATTCGCATTTAAACGTTTATGATTTGGAAAACAGAGATCTTCTTAAAGGAATTCTTATTATGTTTTCCATTACTGCATAAAGCAGGAAATAATGGAATTTATTTTTCACTAGATGAGGATGAGGTGGGATATTTTTATCTTACTATATCGGGGATTGGTACTCCTTATATTGAACACTTAGCAACAGTTTGATTCGGAGTTCCTTCTTCGGAAAAATCCTGCCTTAAGTTTATTATTTCGGTTAAAATCATTAATGCAATTTTCTTCAATAATACCTTATTTTTGTTCAAACATATAGAACAAAAAAAAAAACGATAACAAATTTATATACTGACAAAAATTTCATAACAAATTTGGATGTTCTAAATTTTGTTCCAATTTTGCATCTTTTTGGAAATCAACTTTGGAAAATTTTTTGGAAGAATATGAAAATATGTATTGAAGATTTTTATAAAAAAGGACGAAAAAGCCGAAATTTTATAATTCTAGATTCGTGTTAAATTTGTGTAAGGATTGCTTTAGAGTACACCAGTGATTCTTAGAAGGTGAACAAAATAACACCACCAAGTAAATGCATGATTAACGAAAAGTAAATGCGGAAAGACACATATGTTCTTATAAAATATATTTATATTTTAATGCTCTTACAGCTTAGCAAGGTTCATTGCTTTTGTGTAATTAAGCTTTAATGGTCTATTTTTGCTTTACATAGGGTTTGATTGCTAATAATTGGCATTTTTGCTTAAAGATGGCTTACTGATATATAGATTATTATATCATAAAAGAATTTATTGAAAAATATATAATAGTTTATATTTCAAAATAAATACTAGATTCATTTCATTTATTTAATACTAGCCGCCTTTGGCGACCAGCCGGTTCGCCCACCTTAATGTTAGTTTAAATTTTAATAATTAAATAGCTTGAACCGGAGTTTAACCCCCTTCTTCGCCAAGTTGCGATAACGCGCCAAAGCTGGCAATCTTTATTATGCACTATGATTGAACATCTGCTCCTTTGCTTTTGAACATTTCGCAAGACCGTTGTTGGCGATTTTTAAAAATTGCGCAAGCAGGGGGTTAAACTCCGGTCGTATCATTAAATATTTTACGCAATTCCAACTTTAATAGATTCTTCAGCAAAATATTTTAAAACTTCAAATTTTGATAGTCATATAATTCACTCATAATATTATAAAGGCCTTCAGTCATAACGTGATATGTATCTCTCTCATTTTCTGTTACCCCTCGTAGAATTTATGCTTTAAATTAAAGCGAAAATGATTAATCTGCAATTAATATAATAATATTTTTTACTGAAACAAAGCATTTTTTTTTAATAATATGATTACTGATAATAGATTCACTGAGCGTTTAAACTTTATGGGCACTAAAGAATATCTTTCTTAATTTATGTAATATCTCAAGAATTTGTCAACAAAATTTTCTCAGATTCATCATGAACAGATCGATTCATTTACAATGTTTAATTTTAAATACATCAAACACTAAGAAAATAAAATGAATCGTTTAAAATAATCGGTCGAAAACAGGTTTAAAAAAACTACTTAAAAAACGATGTACTTAAAACTATAAGCATATACAAAAAAAATATATAACTAACATAAATACAATTTACTTACAAAAGCATACAACTAACCTAAAAATAATTTAAATCATCCGTTGAGAATGGTTCTCATGACAACAATCAGAATACAATACGCATGCGTGAATTTTCTTCGCCAGTTATGCTATCGCAAATGCGTGAATTTTTCTACGCCAGTTATGCTAACGCAAATGCGTGAATTTTTCTACGCCAGTTGGGGTAACGCTATGCAGATTAGACATTTTTAATTTCCTTTATTCTGTGTTATTTTAATTCAAAAGTACTTCAGAATGAATCTGAAACATGGATTAATTAACAATGTTTAATTTTAAATGCATAAAACATTAAGAAAATAAACAGAATCGTTTGAAATAATCCGCCGAAAAATGTTAACCCAAGCCTCATTACTGTTGGGAGAAAAAAACAACAACTAAAGCCTTACTCATTTGGCGGTGGGGAAAATGGAAGATTTTTTTGGCGAAAAAGTTGGCGGTGGGGAAAATGGAAGATTTTTTTGGCGGGAAAGTTAGTTTTTAATTAATAATTAAAATTCTAATTAAAATTTCAAAAAAAGGGACCCCAGGTGCACATTCTCGACCTCTAAGGTATACATGTACCAAATTTGATAGTTGTATGTCAAATGACCTAGCCTGTAGAGCGCCAACACACACACACACACACACTGAGCTTTATTATAAGTATAGATAAACAATATTCAATGAAGATCTATCTTTGTTCAGCTATAATAATATATGCTGCTAAATTATGCCTTAATAACTGAAAAAATATTAAATATTTATTTGTATCCTGCTTTATAAACCAAACTATTTTTAAAATAATTTGTATATGATTAATAATCATTAAAAATGACAAAATGTATCAAATTAAAAAAAAATTGCATATGAATTCGAGCTCTCAAAGTAGTGCCTTTCTGCTGCACATACAAAACGTATTTATTTTAACTAAATTTGCTTTTGAATACTTCTGATATTCAAAGTTCTGCTACAATAAATAAATAAAAATATAATCCAAAATTGATTGTGGTTTTACAATATATTTCTATTTGCAAACTTCAAATCCTTGACCTTATTCAAAAATTCTGTAGTAGACATTTGCTGTTAATTACTGCATTGACAGCAAATTTCTCATATTCAATTAACAAATAAATAGATTTTTTTTTTTTTTTTTTTTTTTTTTTTTTTTTTTTTTTTTGCCTTAGTCACTTTTTTTCTTGGATACATTTGCTAAACAATACTTCTTGCTTCCTCCTGAAAGTGTGATCATAGTTTCCTTATTTTAGTTTTGTAACAAAAGGAACAAGAGAAAAATGCTTATATTATTTTTGATTACTTCCGGTGAAATTTATTTTCATTATAAATTTGTAATTAGAATAGCATTTAATATTAATGAATAATAAAGTTTTCAATGAATCATGCATATAGATTTTTTCGTGGAGTTGATTTTTATGACACGAATTTGGGTATCTGTTAACTTTCTTTTGATGAAGTAGTAACGAGTGATCATTTATTTCCAGAGTTTAGTGTGCACTGGTGTATTTTGAGTATTTATTATATTTGATTTAATGATTCTTGTATTTTTGAAATATCCGAATCTCCTTAGGAAAAATGTATCATATAAATATTATTATATTAAGTACTATAATTGAATAAAGGCTAAAAAATGGAACAAAAACAGGATTTTTTTTTAATTGTTAGATTTGAATTGGAAATTAAATAGAATGAATTTATATGCAAATGTATGAATGATAACCAGTAAAAAAAGGACTAAATGACATTAAAAAATTAATTATAACTTTTTGAGCTTTTTTTTTAGCGCGTTGCATTTTCTGTTACTCTGTTTGAATAAAGAGAACTTTGGAATTTCACTTAAATTTGATATCTTTACGAATATATACCAAGTATTATTCAAAAATGTAAATAAATATGTTCTTTTTGATAATTTTTCTTCTTGACAGTATTTGTTCATAGTTAATAAAATTTCAAAAACGAAATGAGGGAATGCGTTATAGCGAATATTATAAAGATTCTTGATATTAGTTCAATTTTATAACCAGAAAAAAAAGAAGAATATTTGAACATTATTTTTTCGAGTGAGTAATTTTATCAAAATATTGAATAATAAATATTCCTTTTATTACAAAATGAATGTTAAATAGAAAAATGATAAAAGTCACGTAAATTAATTTTTTTCTATCACTTGTAAAAAGACATTAGATTGGATTTGAGGGAAATTAAAAGGTTTTAATTTTATTCATTAAATATGATTAAATATAATTACATAAAACTCTAAGCTAAGAAATGGAGAAATTTTTTATTTTATTTAAAAATGTGATATTGTGTTTAAATTCTCAATTTTAACTTCTTAATTGTAACAGCTCTAGTAAAATTATGAAATGAAATATAAGTAATACTAAATTTAGTGATAGAAATTTACAGAACATATTTAATTAGACATCAAGGAGTATGATTGATCGAACACATTTTAAGGTATGCTTGTATTCATGTACTCTATGTTAAAATCATCCATTTAATTGAGAGGGAATGTTTAACCTTCAAATTAAGAATTTTATGTAAACTTCATTTTTGCAAGATCGTAAAGCGATGGCATGTATATTATCGGAATATATAAATATCTTGCATAGTTATATTTCTGAAATAAGAAGCAAGCTTTGTCTGCAAACATTCTTTTTAGAGAAATAGCGATTTTAAATCATACAAATGTAACTCGCTTATAAATTAATGAAAGGAAAGCAAAATAAGAACAAAATTATTATATACTCAAAGAAAAAGCATTTTGAATCGGCTTCTCGGATGAAAAATAATGCAGCGTACTTCCTTCAAGTATATGCGAGTGCATTTATGATACCTGCTTTTTCAGGTTTCAACGATAATTTCTAACTGTTTGCATCAAGTCATAATTTGTTCTGAGCTGTTTCATTTCATTGTGAACGTTTCATCAGCTGTGGGACGTATTTGTTGTTTCATTTACTGTAAGCTGTATCATTATTTATTCTGGAGCTTTGTTGCCGTGACTTGATAATAAAGTGGCACGTGCTGCATTTTGACATTTTTATCTTACCAGCAGGAAATCAGATTTCTTTATGTCATTGAATTTCTAGGGTATTTCCTAGAGATGTATTTAAGCTTTCATGGGTTTTTTTATTATTATTTAAAAGGAATCACACAGAATGCAAAAATGGTTGTTCAAAGTAGAATTAAGTAACACGATTGTGATTTTTGACAGTTAGATGACAGTTTAGGAACATGTATTTTTATAGTGTTAGATAAGATTAAAAAATCCTATCTAAGAATCTTAGGAAAAGAATGAATAAATCCTAATTTATTAGGTTGATTGTGAAAATAATAAGCTCATACTTATTCACTAAGCTATATTTAAAAATCATAATTCAAACTATAAAATTATTTGAGTTAGTCGTAAAATTTTATACGATATTAAAATTTCTGAATGTATAAACGTCTATTACCATTTCTGTCATAAAATAGAAAGCAGTTACAAATACTACTTTAGAAGAATTCGCGATATGTTAAACCCCTACTAATGAGTTCTACCCCTAATTATTGGATTTATTTTGGAAAACTCTGCAGCTAAATAACAGTAGCCCTTAAAAAGATCTAATAAGCATTTTTTATTTTATGAAATAATTTTTTGTTTGTGAAATATGTAGCCTCTTTTACTTTCTTGTATATGAAAGATTGTGTAATCCTCAAACATTTCGACCCAAGATACTGATCGTTTCCAACGATTTTGCCATCTCTGAGTCCCATAACAATATTTTGATATTATTTTAATGTGTCTTTCTTTTATTTAATTTAATGCATAATTAATGAATTTTAATGTGTCTGAATGTCACTTTTCTGCATGCGTACGAAACATAATAAATCTAAAACGCAACAAGCTTGATTAAGTAGCACCAAATTTTGTACACCTGTATCAAATTCAAACTAAATCTGTCAACCAATAGATTATTTGTTTGTCTGACACTTGTATATGGACCCAGTTAATAAAACTTGTAACATGCCAGACGAATAAAATTTGGCACTCAGTTTTTTTCCCACTAAAATTATTGGTTTGGACCAAATTTATACAAAATTACAACTTTAGCACAAACGATATAAATCGGCAAACAAATATCAAGAACACGAAGTAGATTCTTCGCTATAAATTTCATATGTAAACGTCTCATTTTAACGAATATTTCTTTTCCATCATGTTACCATTTATAAGAAATGTTGCATGATTTAATTGTGTTATTTATTTGCTTGTGTATTGTCACTCGCTTTCTATAAAAGATCTTATAAAGCTTATGCTATCAATTAATTTCTGAATGTGTTTTCAAACATAACAGTGAAAAAATTAAAAATATTTATTATATAGAGAACGTAATAAAAAGGATTTTTAAATATATTAGGATATTGAAAGAAAAAAATAGTTCGTTAATCAAATTGGTATTATTGGCTAGATTTTTTTGCAATTTGATAAGAAAAACATACATAAATGGCATGATAAAATATAAAAAAAAGCTAAAATTCTTTTTTTCGTTTGTAATTTTTAAAGTATGCTTAAAAACATCCAAAAGTACGAATTAAAAAAATGATAATAAAGGAATTTTGAACATCTCCAGCTCAAAACATTGTGGAACGATAAATTTTTAGGCTTGAATTGTCTATTTATAAAACTTAACTCATAATTACATAGCATTAACATTTACATAGGACAGGTATTTAATATCGCATCAATGCATGCGAACATAGATTTCCTAAGTAAAATAATATTATAATAATAATTGTTGTAAATTATAAATGCATACATTTTTCAAATATTAAATAATATTACTGAAAAACTGCATTGAAATAAACTTCATATAGCAGGAAATGTTTTTAAGAAATATTATTTTAAAATGGTTCAAAAGTAGGTTTTTTTAATAATATGCTTTGAAATTATTGAGGGAAAATGCTAAGCTTGGTTAATAAAGAATCTAATTAAGAAAAATCCTTTCTTTTTCAAAAACCTATGAAGTAGCTACATGGCAATTTATTTGTGTCTCTAAGCCCAATGGTGTACTATGTAGAGCTTTTGTAATAATTTTTTATTTATAAATAGTATACAAACTTTTAAACATTATCATAATAAAACAGCTTGAGTAGTTTTCTCAAAACGTTGTCATATATTCACTAATAAATGTACTTGTATATTACTAATCGTTTGGCACAATTGTACGAACAATAATTGCATATGAGACTAATAGATAGAGATATTTGACGACTAATTGGAAGGATGCGGTAATACACAAGTATCAGAAAACCGAATATGTATTTTGGGCACTTTTTTCCAACCAATTGACAACAAAATTTGGTATAGGGCTGCAATTGTAGCCATTGAATTACATATTAATTTTCATACAATTAAGTTGTTGCATTTTTGTGTGGTATCGCGCTTACATGCTTGTAAAAGTATAGTACTCAACTCTTTTACGGATTTAGTTTCAAATTTGATAATTATCGAGCCTTCAGATGTTAAATCTGAGTACCAAATTTTATTCATTTAGTTTTATTTGTTTTGTAATTATCATGCTAACTTCTGTTAGGACAGACAGACAGACTTCCTCTTTCATTCTGATTTTGATAGAAATATACAACTATTCCATCCGTCTAGCTCAAAGCATTTTGAATTTTTGTGTTCCCAGACAGACATATATTTCCCAAAAATATACTTTTTGAGGAGATCTGAAGCATGTAGATCAGTCAAAATCTCGTGAATTTTTTTTTATTACAACACTTTCTCTTTGTATACTTCAGAATATACTAGAAAATGCAATATACTAGAAAATGCAATTCAGGATGCGTTTAGAATACTTTTATTGATACCAGTCGAAAATGTTTTGTTTTATTTATTTACAGAAAAGCACAGTACAGAAAAATTTTCATTTCAATGTGCAAAACAAAAGCACATTGTCTCAAAAACGCCAAAACACAAAGATAAAAAAAAAAAATGGAACATAAATAGAGAGTGAAAAGGCAAAATAAAATACATAAAGTAAAACCAGACACATTATGTATTCCAAAGTTACAAATATTTTAATTTAAAAGCGGCGGAAGACGTGTTAAAAGTATTAAGTTCTTCAGATATTTTATTAAAAATTTTATAGAATTTGTATAAACAGAACTTTTAATTTGGTTATTGGGATCCCAGATAATTCCATAATATTCTAGATTCGATCGGACATGAGCATAATACAAGACCCTCAGTGCAAGTTAAATTCTCTCATTTGCCAAGTATCAAGTCTGCGATATGCCTTATACACAATGGAGTCAATATGTCAAAATTCAAATTTGGTATCAAAACTCATTCCAAGATCCATAATTGAGGTTGAGCTTCCGAAATAAGATTATTAATTTTATGTGTATAATTCAATGGCTGAGTTTTTCGAATGTAAGAAGAACACCACTACATTTTTCAATGCTAAAATGTAATTTATCGTCCATACGCCACTTAAAATGTAAGTAGTAAGATAATTTTGTAAAGGAACAGCATCTAAATTCGAATGTATTGATATAAATAATTTAAGCAAATAAAAAACATCCAGAGTAATTATAAGCACATGTAAGGTCATTAATGAATAAAATAAAAATCAGATGTTCAAGATAAGAGCCTTGTCGCACACCGGAAGTACTTGTGAACTCGTGGGAAACAACATCGTTAAAACAAACATAAAATGACCGATTGCATAAATATGAAAGGAACCAATCAGTCAGGCTTACATGGAAATCAATACTATGTAACTTTTTTTTAAAGAATGCCGAAATCGATTGAATCAAAAGCATTAGAAAAGTCTGAGTAAATATCAACTTGAGAGCAATTTCGAAATGAAGAAATAATTTTATCTGTCAAACAGAATATGTTTTTGTTATTGAATGCTTTGGTATGAACCCGTATTGAGATATTAGTTAACTTGGTGGAAAAGCTATTTATGGATTATTATGGTTTGTTCAAAATCTTGGATATAGGGCTCAAAATAGCAGTAGGTCTAAGACTTTTAGAATCCTGCGAGTCATTTTTTTTTTTTTTTTTTTGCTTTATAATATACTTTATAACATAAAAGTATAATTATTTTTGCCCATATGTTGTAATTCTCGATTTTTTTCCTAATATGCTCATCTAGTTCGTTTATTAAAAGATTAAACGTTGTTTAATTAAATGCTTGTTTAAATTAAGTGTTTGGGAAAATCCTAAATAATTTTAAACAAACATTTTTATTTGCTTTTTTGCCTTTCTGATTTAAAAGTAATTTTGCAAATTTATTACTCCACTAAGCATATTTGCAAATAGTATTCAAGGTTTTTGGAAAATAAATTTATCCGTTAACTTGATGTAATATTTAAATACTTACAAATAAATTTTTGTTTGTTCAAACAAATTTTAAAAATAAAATAATTTTCTGCAGCAGAAGTTTTAAAATTAGGGAACAAAAACCCCTCATAATACATTAAATTCAAAGAAGCATTTCTGAATCGAATTGCCTTTCATGTCTAATAAACTTTTACTT
Organism: Argiope bruennichi; assembly: GCF_947563725.1. Taxonomy (NCBI): domain Eukaryota; kingdom Metazoa; phylum Arthropoda; class Arachnida; order Araneae; family Araneidae; genus Argiope; species Argiope bruennichi. Next base: position 110,672,808 of record NC_079152.1, on the reverse strand, counting down.
TGAAAAGAATTTGAAAAATAATAATTGATGATTTTTTTTTGAAATGATCGATTTTGATGATTTTAGATAAATTATGTAATCAGAAAATTATGATTTTAGGCTATTTTGATGTGAATATTAGTTCTTGCTACGAAATAAGAAAATTATACTAAATGAAGAATTTTCCTTTAAAAGTTCTAATATTATGATATTATAATAGGAAAATGTGGTAATTTGAATAATTATATTATTTCAAATAATCTTTTTGATAGAGAAGCAACAATAGAAAAAAGTTTTAGTAAGTTGATGAAGTTCTACTTTTAGGGTGTTTTCAAGACCACTCAAAAAATGGCAGTGATAGTGTAAATAGTCGAAATTCAAGAACAGTAACATAATTTTTCCGCCTCTTTTTATATACTCATTTTTATCATTTTGGAAGATATATTTTGTATCTTTAAACGCAAAACTACACTGTTCATCCAAACGAAAAATCTAGGAAAAAGATACAAAACCAATTAATTAATAACGAAAAAGACTTCAATAAATTCTAAATTTAGAAAATTGCGATAAAGAATTGAAAAATCGAAAATTTATTGTATTTTAATCTAATAATGAAGCAATAAATATTCGAAATATGATCAAAACAAGATTTTAAATCGAGCAATTTTTATTATAAAGCATTCGTCGCATTTTAATAATTATGAACAGAAAAAAATTAAAAGGAGCATTTTTCAAGAACTTTCCTACAATGCCAAAGATGAAATAGAATGAATTTTTGACTAAAGTGCAGGACTTTTTATTTTTTTATTTTTACTAACACATTTCTTTCTTTCCGTTGATTGTTGACGACAGTGGCAAAGTTCCTCTCTCGTGTTTCCGTTAGCATCCTTGTTTCTCTCTCCCTTTCCTCAAACAGAACTCTTTTCTTACCACTATCACACGCCCAACCGTCACGAGAGCGGAAGACAGATTTTAGTAAAGAACGTCTGCCTACCTGTCTGCGATGCTATGGACGTAAGCCTTTTAGCCCGGATCCTAGGGTCAATGCCACGATCTAGCCTGGGGTTGGCCAATTAGAATAGGCGACATTAATGTGGCCTCTCTCTTTCCCCTTTTTGCCAAGTCCGCAAGACTTGCGTGAATACCTTAACCTGGATTGAATTGGACGGTGTGATGTCGGTCAAGACGCCTTTTACATTTAACTGCTCTTTACTCAAACAACTTCAAGGCGCATAACTTTATAGCCTGGCGTTTTTCTTTCGAAGACTTTAAATTTGCTTTTATTTCTCAATGAACTTGTTTTAAATTTAGGAAGCTTAAAAGGATAAAAGATATGTTTAAAAGCAGTTTTCAGTAAACCGGCTTAAAAATAAGGAACACTTCTGAGGAGCTGGTTTGTTTAGTATTCATTTCTCAGACTTATTTAGAATTTATTTTTCTCTTGGGTCAGCTTTTTCATTTGAATTCTTGCCTATCCAGGAATAAAAGCGAGGATTATCTTAGAAAAAGAGATAAATAATTAGCAGTGACATTTAATTACACTTCCAAAAGATTAACTTTCTAAAAGATTTTCATAAAACTTTATGCTACATTTTTACGATTACTTTTTTCGAAGATTTTCATTGAACTTCTGGTTATTTATTTTATTATTGCTTTCCCTCTCTCTCTTTTTTGTTTGCGTTGCCCAGGCATTTAAAAACTGCAGATCGTTTTTCGTTTTCCCTTCTACCAATATTGAATTTTTTCTTTATTGATAATAAAAAAAAGATGAAGTCCCTTAATACATCTCAAGTTTTCAGAATTTCTTATTATTCAAATTCAGATAAAACAGCCTGTTAATCATTGATTCTAAATATTTTAAGATTTTTCTGGAATTGTTTTATCAATATTTCATAACGTTTAATTTCTCGAATAAATTACTATTAAGCTTTCAGGAAATTTATATATTCATTAAAACTTTTAAGCGTCCAGGTAGAAATTTTCTTAAAAAAATAAATGATGCTATAAATTGATCCAAGAAAGTTTTAAAAGTATTGTGCAAAATTCAATTGACCAAATCAAAATAAATATCTAGTTATGATATAGAAACTTAAAAAAAAAATGTTTGAATAAACGGAAGTTTCTCAATCTTTTAAGAAATAATTTCTTTTTTTTTCAGCAAATACTTTATTTTTTCTTCTAAATGCAGATAAATAATTTAAGGCGTATGATTAAAGTTAAGGTTAAAGCCTGTGATTATTTTTGAAATAATGAATAAATAACAAAGGAGGATATCATTAACCCAAATAAATCTGATTCTAAAAGGATAATCTTCGGTTTTGACTTTCAGTATTTTAAAATTTTATTCTTTTGAATTGCTGATTTCGAGTGTTGATGAGTATTCTTACACGCATAATTTTTTTTTTATAATTACTTCTTTCTTTTACTTAAAAGGTCAATTACTTTTTTGTATATAATTAGCATTTTATAGAAAGTACCTCACCTATAAAAAGTATAAAATATAACCATATATATAACCTAAATAGTTGCATATTAGCTATGGGGAACAAGGAAAAGACGCTTCAAAAAATGTGATTTTATATTTTATTTTTGTTAATAGAAAAAGCAATGAAGAAACGAGCAGTTTTAAACTATTGATTAAAATTCATCATTCTAACAATATAAAGATTTTAAAATATTTTAAATTATCTTCTGAGTTACAAAAAAAAAAAAAAAAAAAATTTTTTTTTTTTTTTTTGGTTTCTAGACTCAATGGCTTTTTAAAAAGTTTTTTAATTGTACATCTGGTATATAAGCATGTTTTTGTAGCTGATTGTAAGTAAAAGAAATCAGGCCATAAAAGATTTTATAAACATTAGATTTTGAAATTTGGAGTTCTAAAATCTATGGCATCAATTAAAGGAGATTATCAAGATGGGTTCATTACTTCCAGACAGATAAAAAAATTTTCGTGAATGTTAACAGTCCTTGTTATTTATCGCAGAAAAGGAAATGATTTGAATTTGAAACAACTTCGTTATATTCTAATTTTACCAAATTTTTTGTTACTTTTATTAAAATTTATTTGGTATACATATTAGAACAGCAAACTGCATTGCATATTAATACATTTTATTGCCTTATCCTGTAATTTATTATTTTTCATGATTTTTTTGTTAGCTATTATTTAGAAGAAGAAATGAAAGACGAATTTTAAATCAGCATTCTTTTTCGTAAGATTTTTTCTGTAAGCCTCTTTTTCACAATCTGAAAAAAAAAAAGATATAGAGTGAAATAGTTATATTAATCCATAATTTTTCTCTTTTTTTTATCGTTAATGAATTATTTTTAAGTTAGAGATATGTTATAAGTTTATAAATCCACTTATAGTTTCAATTCAATTGTTTAAATTTATACTCTGCAGTGACTGTAAATTTGATTAAGAAAACTTTCTGGCAAAATCACTTTAAAATTATCTGGGAAGTGAATAGATGTACATACGTGTTTGTGTGTGTGTCAAGTGAAAATAGAGATCTAATACTTTACTTATTTTATTTTATCTATTTACAGGAAATAAGATCATTGTTAAATACTATAATCTATGAATTAGTTATGAAATGTTGCAATAATGAAGTAATATAGGTAAAATAAAAATCTTCACAGATACTATTGTGATCTAAATAACTCATTTAAAATACATTCAATGCTCCATTTAAAATGCATTTTATAGTAGGCATCGTCTATAAACATTTTTACATGCTCAAAAAATATTTGGCAACAATTAGGAGCATATGTCATTTTATCGTCTAAAAATATTTTTTTAATAATATAAGAATTTTTATTCTGATAAATTTCCAAAATGGTGAGTGTTAACGAAAAACATACATTAAATTTTGTTTCTCTAATAAAATTTCTCCTGAAAAAAAAAAAAAAAAAACCGTTCGAAATATTAAAAATACTTTGTCAAAAAACAGCAAAAGATTTTTTTAATTAAAAACGACTGTATTTGATTGGTATGAAAAATTAAAAGATGTTAAAGAATCCGTCGTAGTTGATCCTCGGTATGGTAGATTATTCACTTCGATTAATGATAAGGTCACATGATTCGTTCTTGATAATCATCATTTGGCAATAAAAGGTGTTATTGAACAAGTTCTTATATCATTTGATTTCTATCAAGCAATTTTAAAAGATCATTTAAGGTTACGGTGCGACGCTCCTCGAGTTGCTAAAAAAACTTTGAATTTGTTCCGAAAGCAGCAAAACGTGCGTTATTTCTGGCGATGAAACTTGAATATATTTTGATAGTTCAACAATCAAGTAAATTTCACTTGAAATATAAAACAAAATCGAAAAATCATGTCAAAGTCGTTTAAAGATCAATTTAATATTGACTGTTTTCTTTTATTGTCGTAGTATTGTACAATATGAATTCCTGTGAACTGTATTTGAATGAAACAATTCATCGTAAACTGCCGAAAATAAAAAGAGAAAACACGGGTTTTGCACACGATAATGCGTCTTCCCACAGTGCAATTATTATTCATGAATTTTCAGCCAACATTCAACAAATACGGTTCCACAAGCTTTGTTTTTAGATAATATAACACCATATATAACATATTTACAAGGTTGAAATTACCGCTTCTTTTCTACTATTTTGAGCCCATTTATTCATAAAAGAAAATTCGTTATGAACTCTGATAGGATTTCACACGAACTACTTTAAAACATATCTGGATGACCGGAAAAAAACTTTGTCTGAAGTAAATTGCGTTATGAGAAGATCACGTGGAAGGAAATGCAAGAAACCTTGACCAATAAATTGATAACTTTTGCTTTACACTACCATTCCGGGAACTTTTTGATCATAGTAAGAATACAGAATAAAACATTGCTAAATGTTCCAAACTGAAATATATATATATTTTTAATACTGTGTCCTTGATTGTATACTTTACCAAACATTTACTATCAAAACTTAACTTTTCTTATCTGAAAATATATTTGAAGAAAGATTAGAAATCATTAGATTATGCATCAGATGGGTACCATATTGTTTCTCGATATGTCTAAAACCAGATTACAAAATCCTTTTTTTTTTTTTTTTGTAAGAATGTAATTAATGGAGAATTTCTTTTTTAGCTGAAAAAATTAATGCTAATGAAACAAATCAAACTTTAAACATCGAAATTAAAACTAACTTTTTGAAAATTTTATATTTTACTATCTAAAATTTTTAATCTAATGTTATTTTATGAGCTCATATGGTATTTATAGGGAATCAAAACATTTCAGAATAGTTGATAATGTGTTTGTTGTCCTTAAAATGAAATTTTTTTTATCAGTTTATGATCATAAATGTTTTATGTTCGATACTTGAAAAATTGTGTCTTTTCCCAAAAGATCTTTTCTAATTTCTGGGATCTTTTTTTATCCCAGCATTTGATGAGTCGAAGATGCGCCGTGAATTATATAGCCCCAGGGTCTTCTAAGAAGTTCATTGTTCCCTTGGCTGTTTTCTAATGGGAATTTATATCCACTGACCCGCTTGCTGCGCAGCTATTACTTCGCTGGAGGGCTTCCTTCCTCTGATACTTCATTTTTCATTTTGTATGGATTTTTTCTTCTTATTCTTTTGAACTTATTGCTAGTTGTCGTGCTTCCGTTTTTTTTCATAAGAGAATCTTCTTAACAAAGGATTGTTTTTCTAAATTCAAATAATAAATAAATGTCAACGAGAACTAAATAATAAGTATAATTATAATAATAAGTATATGATCATGTAAAAAAGTATATATTTCTATATTTATCGCATTAAATAATATAAAAGTTTTCAAAACACCTTTTTTAAAACTATAATTTGCATTTTAAGTAACGAAACATGCTACAATTTAAATTCTTTATTAAAATTCCAAGAAACCATAACTGAAAACGACGACTATAAATATGTGCTCTAATGCACTCTAGTTTTCATCTAAATATAATTTAGCATCTTTAAAAAATTTTGGTATGTAAAAAATTTTATGAGATCCTTATTTGAGAGCCCCATAATGTAATTCAATGAAAGGGAACGAATCTAACGAATGAAATAAAAAGATTTTGTTATTACTCAATTCAATTTTTTAAAATTTTTATAATGTAAAAATAAATATTATCTACTTATTATTTGTGAAAGAGGAAATTAATAAATTTTTAAGTCATATTTTTATGGGGGATAAAGATAAATTGAAATTATTTCAAATCTCACATATATATATGTATGATGATGTATATAAGTGTGCGTGTCTGTTCGATATTATACCTTAAAACTTTATCAAATTTTAATGTAGTATTGTTGGAATTCCGAATGTTAAACTTTTAGCATTACAGTTTGCCTAGTTAATGAATTTATCGAGTCTAAATTCCGCTTTGAAATAGATGCCCGGGAAAAGGAGCAGAGGAACAAGTAGACACCCTTAATTATGTATACATAAATGGACCTGATAAAGTATTCTTGGATGATATTTCAATTTTTTCAAATTAGGTTTACTAATCCAGGCTTACATAATTTCTTCATATGCAGAAGTATATTGAATTATATGTTAGCTGGAATCAGTACAAAAATATCAATTGATAGAAAATTTCATAAATTATTTATGTTTTATTGAAAATATTGTATGATGAGAGATAAATAAAAGTAAATTAATTATTTACTTTCTCCATTACATGAAATCTGTCTTTTAAATGAATAAGATGCATATTCACCTCCTGAAGAATTCTGCTCATTAGCTGAAGATTTTTACATAATATTTAAAATTGAGAGGGGAAAAAATTAAATTTTAGTAATTTCGATACAACCATAAGTAAAAGCCTTTCGAAAGGGTGAAAAAAAAAAAAAACGAACAAAAAACGGAAAGAAAAGTAAAAAAGCAAAGCAGCGGAATATTGACCCGGAGGCTTTTACTTTCCTGTTGAGTTCTGCCGTATCAGAGAATGAAATGAAGTGAGTTTCTAAAAGAAATCTTTGATTGAACTCTTCAGGTTGGAGGAAAAAAAAACGATGATAATGAAGATCAGGAAAGTATAACATCTCCTGTGGAAAAAGAATTTGACGAAGTAACAAATATTACAGCTGATCAATCTTCACTCTTTCTTTATCATTTACAAATAACTTAGAGAAGATGTCATCTGTCCATTTCTTTATCAGAATTGGCTATTTTGCGCAATTCTTTTTGTTATTTGAATCGGCCTGATCAAAGCAAAATTGTAAGGGGACTGTTTTAAACCATGATAATTATTATGATGGCGTTGGGCATAAGGAAAATCACTTAGTAATTCATCATAAAACACAATGCCCTCTCTTTTTTTCCGGCGCAAAAGAATAAAATCGTTTTATTCAATAAAAGACGTCGAAATTAGCTTTTGGTTTGACAGCATAATCTTTCCCCCAAAATATCTATACAACTGGCATAGTAAAGAGATAATTAATAGTTTTTTTTAATTATCCACTCTCTTGAATTCATAAAAAAACACGCTACTTCAAAAAAAATTCTGAGACAGTCTTCTACGGATTTTGGATAAAACGATTGAGTCTTGGAATTCTAATTTATATATGAAAAGTTAATTTATAAATAACATTTTTACATTATCAAAAATATTCTGAGTAGAATCCATATTTCTGTTAGGTTATTTAAGATTTTAACTGGCAAAGAAAAAAAAAAGTCAAACTTCGGTAGTGGAAATGTTGCAAGTTATTACTTGTTTTGGTATATATGCTTTATTTTAGTTTCTTGTAGTGAATTTCAAAAAGTGCGATTTAACTTAATTTTAGATTGTAAAACATATTGTGTTGATGCACAAATTCTGCAGATAAATAATCGAAGTTGCCTTATGATTAATTGTCCATGCTATTTCAGCTTTCAATATAGCATGCAACGAAACTGTGGTCTAATGCTTTCATGAAATTAAATTAAAAAGTCTTAAACTTTAAACCAGAGAGTGTGATCTTCCCAAAATTTTCTGGTATACTCTCCAATAAAGATATCCTCCCCTCTTTCGGGCGTATAAAATTATAGAACTTTGGTAAAGCCGTGAACGTGCCGAATTTTCAGAATTCTTTTCTAAGAGTTTCGCACATAAGAGTGTGTACTTAATAGTATAATATAGAAAACTTGAACTTCTACATTAAGTGCATGACACTGGCAAATAATAGTTACGAAATATCGATCAGTGACGTGAATCTAGCATGCAATCTTCGGGGTATTCTTTGGTGATTAATCAGAAGCATGCGATTAATGCACTATTCGAATATATAAATATTTTGGAAGCATTTTTCCCGACCAATTGAATCAAAAATTTGATAAAGAACAGTAATTGTAGCCACAAGATAACAAACTAAATATTATTTATTTAAACTATTGCGTTTTTGTGTTTACATACCTACGAAGGTGCAGGCAAACAAACGGTTCATCACTTGGTAGATTTGCTTGAAAATTTGATGCGCATCTATATTTTAGACGATAAATCTGTGTACCAAATTTCATCTGTTTAACTCTTTAGCGTTTTGTAGTTATCGTGCTTATTTTATTTAAGCAGCTTTCATTTCATGGATTTCGTTCAAAATTTGATAGATGCCTACAATTTTTGGTTAAACCCCATTTACCTTATTTCACCCATCTAACTAATTTCAAAACTGTGTTTTTCCGATTTGACAGGAGTAAAATCTGAAGATTTGTCAGCTTATCGAGTTCAAACTTTTTGACGATTACAATATTTTCTCTTTATATACTTCGAATGCGAAAGAAAAAAAAATCTAAAGTAAAAAAAATTAATAAAGTTAAGATAAATTTTTTGAAATGGTTTATACTTTATTTCGATTTCAGATCTAAGAATAATAATTAGAAAATTATTTTTGAATTTTGTAAATTCTAACTGATTTTTGCTAGTAATAGCAAAAATTAAAAAAAAATAATAATCTAAAATCCTAATTTATCTTAACTAATGCTTTTTTTTTAACAAAAGTCTCAGAACACGTTAAAAAAATACTGTTCCTATTATATTAAACAGATCCTAGGTTAATTGCAATAATAAAGAAAAGACACCAAACAGTTTGCTGCATATTTATTTCTTTAATTTTATTTCGCTGTAAACTTAGTTCGAATCATTAACCATTAATGTTCTGCTTGTCGAGATTAGAACAGATGATATGAAACAGAAGCTAAAAGTGAAGTTGGTTAGTAGGTTTTTACTCCTAGCCATGAGCATTCTATGTCACTAATCGTGAAAGAAATGATGATGGATTAAGAGAAAGCTGTGTAAACTGAACAGAACTTTAATTGCTAGTGTTAACGGATGCTACTTGAAAATAATGTTGCTGTTTTATTGACTACATGATAACTCTATTTAAGGAGACACAAAGCGGACGGATTATTTTTAAATTTTGAAACCTTACTTTTCTATAGGTAAAAAGAAATTTTGACTAAAAAACTAAATTTTTTTTCCATCTAAAATTGATAATCAGGATAAACATGTAGTAAAACAGTAAAGTACAGAACTGTTTTTTACTTTCTCTTATACGAAATATACAAAAAGAGAGTACTGCAGTCTCCAAAAAAATTCGAACTCGAAATTTTGACGAATCTTCACGTTTTGAACTCGGAGATGTTTGTTCCGATTTTTTTATATATTTTGATTTCCGAGTTCGAAAAACAATTTTTTTTATTTATTTGTATCAATCTGTACGATAGCTCAAAAAGACTTTGAGGTAGACAGATGAAATTTAGTACACAGGAACACTTTAATTTATAGATTTCTATCAAATTTTGAGCAGGGTCCATTCATTGGAAGTCTATCTGTCCGGCTGTTCGTATAAAAGTGAGGCTAAAATAGAAAAGTTAAATTATCAAAAAGAAAAATTAATTTGACGAATTTTGATGCAAAATTCATTTTTTGCTCAATGAGTTGATCTAATATCAGGCATTGTTGTCAGTATCTATATTTAATACTTAGAAATTTTTTGCTTGTAAGCATTTTTAAATTTTGAAATGGTTTGAGTTTTTTTATTACCGTTAATTTATCTAGAATAAAATATGCGAATAATTATAAGAATGGCCATTAAATTGAGAAGAAAAGTAACATACAATGTCTATGTGCATATTTTGATTTATAGAATTTATTGCTATTCAAGTAATAACAGCAGATCAGATATTTTTCTAGCGGGTGCAGTATACAATAGGTTTGTCTTGAACAGAACATAAAAAAAAAAATCGCTATATGGAATGCCAGTTATCATAAATATACAGTATCTTTTTAAAATTTACTTATCTTATTTTTGAAAAAATAAAGCGTCGGCATTTAAATTGGTAGCCACTAATGCAAAGAAAAAGAAGTCACGCCGTTATTTAAAAATTAAAAACCTTAAAAATATTTTATTACAAATATTTAATATTTATTATATTTAATAAAGAGGTAAAAAATATTTTTTTATTACCATCACTAGAATCTTCGAATGAAATCGTCAGGATGGCACTATAAAGGAAATTTAGAAAATTATTCTTAGAATATATTTGTTTTTTCGAGCGCACATGCCTTTCTTAGAGCTTAGCATTTTTGCAGGATTCAGAGGCATTAAAATAAGTCAGATTTTATCATGGCCCTTTGTCTTTTTCTTTAAATATTAACCATTAAAAACAATTGCAGGCTTGCTCATCCATCCACAGCATCATAAATAATTTCTCGTTTTGTACTGGTTACAGTAGATCGAGCGTGACATCATTAAGCACTTTCAGCCAACAGAAGGCAACGATGCGTTTAAGTAATGTCATATAAGCGATGTTCCAGCCGATGAAACCAGCGTTTTAGGCTGTTCGATTTGTAATGTGTCCGCTGCCAACTATTATCTACTTCTTTTGTAATTTCCAAAAACAATGATACACTGAAATGGAATGAAAGTATAATTAAGATTCAGTTCTTCGAAGAAAAATTTTTTATTCCAGCTTATTTATGGCAAAATATTAAAAATGTTGATTTAGACTTTAGCAAATATATATAATGATGAAATGAGGGATAATTCCTTGAGAAAATATGAATTTATGATTTTCCCTTATTTATTTTTTTATGAATGATGTATTTTCGATCGGTAGAGACTTGGAGGTCTAATTTAAAACATTTGATTTATGAAAATTTGGATTTAAAACGTGTAACGGATTTAAAACTGGAAAAACAAAACTACTTAACACCAAAGCTGATTTTATTAATTGAGTCTTTGAAGACTTAAGAAATTATCTTATAATTGAAACTTTTTAAACCATGTCTATTAATACTAAAATAAACATTAAGCAATGCATTAGTTGGAAAAAGGCCGAGTTTGCTTCATTTTGAATATTCTCAAGGTCTCAAATCTATTTTAAATATGGAACAACAAATGCGGTTAGGAACATAATTCATTTATAACATTATCTTGGATACTTACAAACCATATTGAAATTTGCACAGTGAAAAAGTATGAGTCTTTCATTTTCGCATTCTACTCTATGTGTGGGCTGTACATAAAATTTTACTGAAAGTAAATGCAAGATAATGGAAGAGCCAATTTAAGATAATGGATAGTAAGATTATATAGTAAAACTATTATGTTAAATAAAAATACAATTTTAGTACCCAGGTGAAGTACAAAAGATAAACTAGAAATTAGGTTTATCGAATCTAGTCTTCTGAGATCTCAGACGGACATCTTTAGTTGCAAAAATAGGAAATTCCATGTCTAAAATAACTTTCGCTTTAAGGCTTCGATTACTGTAAATACATCATCATAAAGGTGAAATGGAGATCTCCTTTAATGGCAACACAGTTCGTAACTCTAGGTAATAAGAGTCGGCTTTCGTGATAACGGTCCCTTCCCTCGACTGATTTTCTTTTTTCTTCTTTCTCTCTTTCTCTTCTTTTTTTTTTATTGTTATGGCCCAACACCATTTCCTGTGACACTCTCTTCATTGTGTATATTCCTCGTTCTCCTCCTGTCTCCCCTCCCCCAGTAACCATCAAATCCTTAGTTATCTCTCAACTGTGTTGACCTATTTCGTTGTGTGTGACTCACAGGACGCTTGGCGACCGCAAGATGGCTTTAAATTCCAGTACCATTTTCTACTTTGGCGACTCATTCTTGTTGAAGTCTTTAGTTACTACTGTATTTATAAAAAAAATTAAGCCATTTTAAAAAAAAAAATGTTAGCCACTGCTCACTTGAAATCAACGAATTTTACTTTAAAATGGTCTTTCTGTCTGAAAAATGAAATGGAAAGCTTGTCCAATAGTAGATTTTTTTAAATTTCTTATTTAAAAAGAGACAATTATTTTTATGAATGAATCTTTTGTACAGCATTATGAGTATTCTTAATCTGAATCTGAGGCAAATCTTCTTTATGTTATATACTTTACGGGACCTTTTTGAAATTCATTTGCATAATCTTTCTTGGAAATTCGTTAGTTGAACGCTAAAAGGCATAAAGGGAAATATTTTCATCACTTATTTATGTTGCCTTTATTTTTTATTTTATTTATTTATTTTTGCCAATGAAAAAATGAGAGACTGCTTTGATTTACACTTCAAGCTAATCGTTTTTTTTTTTTTTTAATTTTTTAAAATAATTTACTTTTGTTGCTTTTATTTCTGCAGTACTGAATGAATTGGATAGAGAATTTTAAAAATATATTCTTGAATATATCACAAGTTGACTACTCCAACCAGCCCTGAGGCAAACGCATAAATCTGATAACCAGACAGTTGCGACAGCAATGGTGGAACTTAGGTTGAGTCCTTAGGCCGTCACCAGCTATGGTACAACCGCTTCCGTGGGAGATATACCTCGTCATCGGTACGAGATAGCTGGTCCCACACTATATCTGTACCAATCCGAGTAGCGAGAACCAACCACAATATCGAAAGTTTCTCATCCTCATATATGAGGTACCACCTATTGGAAATATTCTTGAGTATACCCTTACCATATAAAAGTCTTTAAAAAGGTTCTTGCAGAATGCACTATTTGTCAAGTTACAAAACAAATTTTATGAAAGGATCAAAGAGGTATTTACATAGATAAAGTAACATAATACTTTGATAACCAATAACTAATTTTCTTAAATTTCAATAAATAATGCTGTAGAATTTTCGTAAACTGTCCACAGGTTTACATAAATAAAGTAACATAATACTTTGACAACCAATAGCTAATTTTCTTAAATTTCAACAAATAATACTGTAGAATTTCCATAAACTGTGCACAGGTTTTCTGAATGCAAATCAATAAAGAAAAAGAAATTTCAATATTTTCTTTCACTAAAAAGTGTTTAAAATCAATTTTGATAAATGGTTATTATTTGGATAATATTATAAGCATTTTCATATTCTAAATTAATAAGCAAGGGAAAAAAAATAGAAGAATAGAGCTTAAAGAGCTAAAAGCACATTAACAGTAGATAATATACTATATAATCAGACTTACTCTATAGGATTTTATGGGGACTATAAAAAATCTATTAAATCATAGAAACATCTTTTTACTCTCTCGTATAAACATAATACTTTGACAACCAATAGCTAATTTTCTTAAATTTCAACAAATAATACTGTAGAATTTCCATAAACTGTGCACAGGTTTTCTGAATGCAAATCAATAAAGAAAAAGAAATTTCAATATTTTCTTTCACTAAAAAGTGTTTAAAATCAATTTTGATAAATGGTTATTATTTGGATAATATTATAAGCATTTTCATATTCTAAATTAATAAGCAAGGGAAAAAAAATAGAAGAATAGAGCTTAAAGAGCTAAAAGCACATTAACAGTAGATAATATACTATATAATCAGACTTACTCTATAGGATTTTATGGGGACTATAAAAAATCTATTAAATCATAGAAACATCTTTTTACTCTCTCGTATACGAAGTATAGTAATCATCAAAAATTCGAAATTGAGAGTTTGACGAATCACCTCATTTCATACCTCCCTCAGTTTGAAAAACGCAATTTTGAAAAATGTCCGTCTGTCTGTGACAAAGATAATTCAAAAACTCCTTGAACTAGACGGTTCAAATTTGGTTTACGTTCTTTACACCAAATTTAAAAATTTCTATTAAATATTGAGTAAAATCCATTCAGAGAAATTTCGTCTATCCAGCTGTTCAAATATAAGTTAACACGATAATTGTAAAACAAATGAGCTAGATAGATAAAATTCGGCATACAAATTTACTCTCTATAATGTAGATAACTGTCAAATTTTGAGCCAAATTTAACTGCGGGCCGGATGTCTGTCGGTCTATACTTAAAGAAACATGTAAACGCGATATTTGAAAACACAATGAATTAAATATATCAAATTTGGTGAGGGATTTTTGTGACTACAAGTGCAGTATTGTGTCAAATTTTTGTCACAGTCGTTTGAGAAAAACGTGTCTAAAACACTCATTCGACTTTTGGGTGCTATTTACCCATGCCGGGGATTAATCGCCAAATAATTCGCCAAGGATGACACGATAGCCTCAGTAAAAATGCTAAATGAGTGCTAAAAGTTAATATTTCTCAACTATTGTACGCCAATGCCGTGAAAGGCGTCCTTTGGCATGGAAAGTTTATTAGAGAGTATGCGAGAAAATTTTGGGGAGACCACTCCCATGATCTAAACATACTAGCACTATAAGATATAGCCTAAAAAACTATAAAATCAGCTTGACGGATTTTCAATCGAGAAACTGAGATGAAAAGATATTAAAAAGAAGATTGGCGCAAGTTACAATATAAATCAAATAAAGGAGCTTCTAATTTGCCTAAACTTAATAAGTTATGTTAAAAAACAGCACAGTTGTTTTTCTTGCCTTTGGATTTAGTGAGAAATTGAAAAGCAACTCAATAGAATTTCTTCGCATTTAAAATTTAAAAAATTGATGATAAACTTCATAAATAAGATTTCTTAAGGATTCTATAAATAAAATAATACTCTATAGTAATAATATAGAGTAATAGTAATAATATAACACTTCATAGAAATTACAGATTTTTATCTAACTTTCCTTCACATTTGTGCGCAATAATGCCACCATTTTTAGCAGTTTAAAAAAAAAAGAAAAAGAAATCTATTTAATAAAATTAGATTCATTCGAAATTTATTTGTCTCACATCCTTTGAGAACCTGATTCAAGTATTTAGGTCATCCTAACCTGGCTAAATTTAAGAAGAAACAATTATAATTCAACTTTAAACTGTTATCTATTTTCCTATGATTTTTGCTCCAGGAAGTGAAAATTCAAATTATTTTCCATTGTTTTGAGAACCTACAAAAATGTTAAATTTCTTTTAAGGGAAAAAAAAAAAGCTCTGAACTCATTTAACCATCCATTAAATTATTTGGTAAATCTATTGTTTGTGTTCTATATTCTTTTGATGATAATTTGTATTTCAGACGTTCTCATTTCCCTGTTGATTTTAAATCGACTGCCTCGGATAATTGCATTTTATAAGGACAAATTACTGAAAAATAGTTTATCTTTTTCTTTTAAAAATTTCTAACTTTATTTGCACAAATTGTCATTATTAAAATGATTATCTTTTAATAATTAAAAAAATATTTTACATCATTAAAAGTAAAAAACAGCAGTTTTATAGCTATGTATTTTCATTATTTTGAGATCTTTATAATTTTTTATGCTTGTATATTGAAATTTCATTTCCATATGAGTGACCAATATCGTTTAGGATCGATAAATGATTTTGTTGTTGCTACCTGATTGTTGTTGCTACATCCATCTTTTTTCCCCAGCCATCAGGTAGTAAAGTATACAGAAAAAAGAAAGGCTATATATTTACAAAGACTAAACTTAAAGATGGTGCGGAAAAAAAGAAAGCCGAAAAGTGTAAGGAGGCGGTAAAGCGTGCGATCGTGAAAGCCCCCGAATGTGTACGTTACGCGCAAATGGATCACGAAGTCTTTTAACTTTGGAGGTCAACAAATTGATGAGCTAGCCGTGATTTCTGCTTTTCACCTTCACCTGCTACCGGTTGGAACAAACTTTATTTTATTAATGGCCATATTGCTTCTTGACATAGCGATGAAAGCAGCTAACATGAAACTCAAAAGAAACCAATTTAGTATTACAGCGTATAAAAATAGGAAAATAGTATTACATGTAGTTAGAAACTAAAGTCATCAATATCTTTAGCGAATCAGTGCTAACATTTAGATACTGTTTTTTTATTTTATTTTTTATTTTTTGTCAGAATATTACGAGTTTAGTTTAGCTATATTAACGGTTTCTGAAGCAACACTAGGGCTTTTTTGAGAAGGATCTTGTCATTTTGAGCAGTGGGCAGATGGTGAGGACGACACCTGAGCTGACACCCCCTTTCCACACCAGCGAGAAGGCATTTGGGCCGGACGGATTTAGCCTGCACCAGACCCGATTACATGAAGGTTCTTCGGTGGAATCGGATCACGAACCTGAAACCCTCCAGTTCCTAAGCCGAGACCTTTTCAACCCCTCAGAATACTATGAATAATTAAAAAAAATAATCCTGGTAATATAACCAAATCTCTGAAATAATTAATTTTTCAAATCAAAAGCATGAAATGTACAAGCTAGCAATAAATAAGGAAAATATTTATAAAAGGGATTTTTCTTAATTTAAAAATACATTTTATATATAAATTGAAAACAAGTACAGATTTGTTGATCAATAAAAGCATAAAGTGAAAATGCAGGAATATAATTAAATTGTAGAATTAACTGAAAAAATGTAAATATTGTTATATTTTCTAAGGAATTTAAAATGTGCACCATAATCATAGTCTTATTTTTCTCTCTTTTATTTCTTTTTCTTTTTACGTGAAAATTATTTTTGAATAGTTACGTTAATGTTTTGAAAGAAAAACAAAACGCGAGTGTAATTAAGATAGATTACGCACGCGTTCAGCCCCTTTCTATAATTAAAATTAATTAACCATTATTTACGAGAAAAATTTCGATTAGCTACTGAAAAATATGAAAGAATTTCGAACTTTAAAATTCTTTGATAATTATTAATAAAAATAGTAACTTTTGTTATAGTTTTTATCAATAAATCAGCACATTTTGGTGCATATTAAGCACCCCATTTTTTCCCCTCATTATTTTCAAACATTTCACGTGCATATACTTGAAACGATATATGCTAGTTTATTGGTATTAAAACTAATAGAAACTAACATTATTCGATTCATTAAAGCATTTTCTGGAAGTTATTAATTAGTGGAAATTTCTTTAAGTTATCTGATGTGTTTAAAGACTTCCATAAGGCTACAAAGAGTTTAAACTCCCTTTTTTTTTATTTTTATTCTTAATTGTCCACAAAAATTTTTTGCTACAGAAATGAGACTTTCTTAATTGTATGTTGATAGTAATTTTAACCTTTTGAAAGATGATTTTCCATAAAAAAATAATGATTTATTTTTCTTAGTGTATTTACATTTTTGTTTATTTTATATCGAAAATAATTTTGAAAGACGGAAAGAAAAATGAACCTTTTTCTTAGAATTTTTATTCAAGAAATATGAATTTTTATTGTATCTACAAAAGTTCAGTTTAATGGAAAAGCTAAATACAAACATATGTAATGTTCTTGAAACGATGATATCGTCATGAAGATGAAAATAGTCAGAGAATAATTTATCAATAAATTAAATTTATTAGGGTGAAACAATTCGTAAGATAAAAAAAGAAGAAGAAAAAAAAACATACAACCTCCCCATAGCTCGTGGAATTCAACAATTACACAATTAAGAAAAATCTGGAACAATTATCTAGAATTTTAAAGATCTAGAACGCAAGTAATGAGTAACAGTTGGAATAACATTTCTTAGATTAATGCACCACAGCTGAGCAGGTTAACATTTCAGTGCTTTGCCAACTAAGTTAAGGAGATAATTTGCAAGTTATTTTTATGTGGCATTATATAACATCCTGTATTGTCTTATCATTCGTTTTTAATTCTGAAATTTTATAGCTGTACTATTTTCATTTATAGAAATATTTTAAAGTAATTTTTAAAATCTTGCGTAGGAAAATTCTAACGTTTAATGTGATTTATGGGGAAAAATCATAAAATTTGATACTCCTTTTAATTGTATGTTTCGAACACATGAAAACTTGATCATTATTTGCAATGTTTAGAGACGCGGTAGCTAAAATAATATTATAGTCTCAGTTTATCGAAACGCATCAGAGATTTCTGATGCTTATGTGCTTTTACAAAAGCAAATGAATAAACTTAAGATATATGGTGATATCTTCATATTATTGAGACGGTTATTCTTTTAATAACATGTGTGAATAGAATGAAAAGGTTGTAAAATCATTCAATTCCCAGCCGTGAAATTAAATAAAAATAAATTTTTAGCCTTGGCAGGAGTTTTTATTTTCAACTAGGATCTCACTATAAAAGAGAAATTATATATATATTTTTCTTATTCCAGGTTTATCTTTATCCAGTTAACTGTTTTGATCTATTCGGAAAATGCGTAACTAAATTGTCATAATCATTTGTATATATATTATATAAATATAATAAATAATTAATTATAAATATAATAATTAAACAATTATTATATAAATATAATAATTGTCATGAATAAACTCGTCAACACGCTAAATATACTTTTTCCATGACGAGTATACTCATGAAAAACAGTTAACTGTTCTTTGACATCTATTAAATGAGAAAAAGAAGTTTGTCTCTTAGTTATAAATTGCATGTTATAGAAGACGATGTTTCAAATATAAAGCAGAAGTAGTTTTAATATCAAGACAAGGAAAATCATTTTTTTATATCTATTTTAACTCCTTATTATAATTTGTTCACTGCGAATGTTAATAACAAAATATAATGTGTTATTGATCTTATCAGATCTAGTTTAAAAGTTTACTTCATTTGTTCGTTACCTTTCTCCGAAACACAGTTTTAAAAAAATCCAAGCTTGAAGGAATACAATTCAAAGGAGTGACGTCTCCTCCCAGAACCTTATTTCTCCACCCCCGATGTCCGTCAAGGGCTTCGCTACTCTGATACGAACAAGTCTACTTTTTATCTCTCCCTCCTTCCTCTCAGCCCTTATCAGACGGGTTCCGTTGCCGAAGTTCATCGACTTCCGAAGACTTTTAACACTAGAAAGTACATCCCTTTTCGGATCAAATCGAAGAATGACGTGTTCTACTGACATGCGGTTATGAGAAAGATGTCTAATAGTATCCATTTATGGGGCAGTTCAGGTGCGTTCGCTGGTGTTGCAACACGTTTCCCTCGGCAGTTTCTCAAAATTCATGTTGCTTTGAATGGAAAATATAGATAGGCATACTTTATAAAAGATAACTAAGCAATAAATATTAATTTTATAAAATTTAATTTTTAAGTGATGATGGCAAAAACGCATTGGTGTGGCTCGGTGGCTATCTAACGTTGTTTTATGTGTGCTAATTATTTTCTATAACTAAACGCCGCTGATAATTTTCCATTGCATATCATGACTTTATACTTTCTTTATTAAGTTTGTAGTTTTGTTCGTATCAAGTGGTAATATAAAAGCGATTCTTATATAGAAACTTTTAAATAAATATTTAGAATTAACGTATTAACGAAATGGAATACGTATAGAATTCTTTAATCTGCTTAGTTAAGAATAATTAATTTGTAAGCTTAAAAATTACTTAATTTTTTTTAATTCTTTAAAAAAATAATAACTTTTACATACATGAATCCGGGAAAATTATTAATAATTTAGTTTTAATATTTATTTATACTTGCCAATAATTTTCTGTAACTAAATACAGGTGGTAATTTCTATTACAAATTCGGATTTTACTCTTTCTTTATTAAGTGTTATATAGAAGATTTACGTATTTAGAATTAACAATTTAACATAAATATAAAAAAGGCATTCGTATAGAATTCTTTAATCTGCAGTGTTAAAAACAATTCATTTGGGAGCTTGAGAATGACATTTTTTTTTATTATTATTCTTTAAAAATAATAACTTACACGTTCATGAATTCAGAGAAGAATGAATAGTTCAGATTTTGTATGTTCGCTGAATTAAATTAAAAAATATTTAATAAATTTCATGTTTCAGTTTGATTTTTTTCCCTTATTAGTGCTTTGTATTTGCTTTTGGTAACAGTATGTTCTACTTGCGATTGCGTAAGATAAAATTTGTATAATACTAAGGTCCTAAATCTTTCATGCCAAACATTTTACTCATATTATTGAGAAGCTTAATATCGAGTTTTCTATTTCTTAATTCCAATAAAGCATAAGGAAAGTGAATATTAAATTTAGCTTTCGTCTTTTGTATTCTTATAAGATTAATGAGAATATTTGAGATAACAGTATAAGGTAAATTGTCATGTTCATTATTGAACGTAGTTCAGAATTACAAATAAGTAGTTATTTGGTTTTTGTTTTGTTTTGAAAATAATAGTTTTTATGGTTAACGAAACCACTTGAGAGAGATTGCATCGTTGATTATAATGCAATTTCCGGGTAATTTTATGTCTATGATTTTGGTGAAAATTTCTACAGATATTCACATTCTTTTCGCTTGTAATAAATTCAAGCTTTAATTATGAAAGCTATTTTGGACTCACATTTGCATCTGAATTCTGCATATTCATGGAATAATAAATATTATATTCCACGTATGTAGTCTTTTAAAATGAGGATGATTTCAATATTTTGAATGCCATCATCTATTTCAACGTTTGAAGATATCATCATTTTGATGTTTAGAAGTAGTGTGGATCGGAAAATGAAATTTACTGATTGCTAACAAATGATTTTGATCGGCTAATTTTCGTAGAGTTTATAAGGATCCCAATGAATGCTAACAAAGCCAGCCATTTCGTATCATACATTTCAAGCCACTGTTTTTTTTGTTGAGAATAGTTGCTGTATCTGAATAGATCCTACACTAACCCCACCCACCTGCATCTTTAGGGATAGGAAAGGGTTGCAACCAACGCCTATTCTACTCCAGTGATGGATGAAATTCGAAGTCACCGATGGACTGATAAGAAGATATAGAGGGGTGTATGTAAGAAATAAGATGGGTTAAAATTGTATATTATCGAGATCCTGAGTAAAGAATAGCTTAAGGATTTCAGCGTTTTTGTAGATCTATATTCCAGGTACTGAATTGAAGGAAAAATTTTCAAATCAAGTATTGTTCACGACTATTTATGAAACAACCTTCTTATTGGATACGAAGCATATTAATTAAGACGCCCATTAAACTCTCTTAGTAAAAGTGTATTTTAAACATTTGTAAAGCTTGCTGAAAAAGGAAGTTGCTGCACTTTTTCAAATCCTTGGAAACCTTAAAAAAGTTTGAAAACTCAAATTTCTTTTCCTAAATTTCCTTAGTTATTCTGTTTAGTAAACTTTAATCAAAAATGTGTCTTTCAGATGATATATGATTGCTGGACTTGTATATTTCTTGCCACAAAATGTATATCACTCTATTACAAGAAAAAAAAATTACATACTGAAGGAAATTAATCCATTATCATTATATTTTATTTAAAGAACCCTTTCATTAAAATCACTATATATTTTGGGTTACAAATGAATGCCTCTCTAATGCAAGCAAAAATTTGCATAGAAGGAAATAAATAAAATGATATACGATTAGATTTGGCAAAATGTATATATATATATATATATATATATATATATATATATATATATATATATATATATATATATATATATTGCAAGAAAAAAAATTACATACTAAAGGAAATACTTGTTAATTTTCTAATTTTTATCTTAATTTAGTCCATATTAACGTCATGCTCTCTTATTTCCAGAATTTCCTGATTCAATTCCCACTTTCTATTTAATTATTAACACGTCCTCTAAAAAACTAATACCTTAAGCATCTTCTCACGCTCCGAGTGAAGGGATAAACATCCCTAATACACATAGTATTCTTTTAAAGCTACCTAAGATTCCATTTCCTAAGTATGCACGTGTCAAAGAAAATTTTATCAAAATATGATAGTAAAATCACTGAAGAGAAAAATTTCTGTCTCTTGTATCTCGATGTAGGCCGACGTTTCTCTTATCGCTTTTTATCTCTACAAATTCTCTCTCTCTCTCTCGCTTTGTATTCACTCCTTTATTTACAGAAGAAACACGAAAAATCTCGTATTTTATGTAATAATTTAAAATTTCTAGCTAGAAAGGCCTCTTTCAGTAGAAAAAAAAGGAAATTATATTTTTTAAAATTAGATTTTTAATAAAAAATTTTTATTTCTTCTTTCTATTGAAGTTTAATTAGCTTTTGTGGATGTGTTTCTGAAAAGAATATACTTGATTTAAGGCATTGCTGAATTATTGTTTAATAAGTTTACTATTAATTCACTTGATTGTGTCCGAGTATTTTAAAGATTTTAACTTCTTATAGGAAATCTTTATCTCTTTTAGTCGTTTTGATAAAATACGACTAAATAAGTTTACTATTAATTCACTTGATTGTGTCCGAGTATTTTAAAGATTTTAACTTCTTATAGGAAATCTTTATCTCTTTTAGTCGTTTTGATAAAATACGATTCAAAATGTCTGTTTCAACATTCCATTCCAATTTTTTAAATGTTTCTCGTAGTGATAACAATAATGAAGTTTAGTACTTTTCTATTTTTAATGCAATTATGAAATACGAAGCAATATCAGTTACTCTAATAATATACTCCGAAAAAGTATTTTTGTCTGTTTCTTGTTTAAAAATGTCTTAAAAAATGCAAATACATTAGCTATAAAAATGTCTCTGTCATTCAGTTTGTACAATTAAAATGATTGATAATTCTATTTATTTGTGGGCATCTATAAATAATTATATATCTTTAAAGTATCCAGTGATTCTTGTAGCCTAAATGATGTCAATTTAGATTCACTCCATAAGCGTCAGCTGTATCGCTGCAATTTAAATTTGGAATTTAAAGCTCGTCTTATAGGAGAACAATCGATGAAGAGATAATACAACAGATATTAACTCTTAGTATTATTTTATTCATTCTATATTTTCCTTAATTATCTAAAATTAAGTATAAAAACGAAACAGAAACTGAATATGTTTTTAATCATTAATTATTAATTATTCCAAAATTAACTCGATAAAATTATTGGTTCGATGGTTTATATAATGTTAATTTCATATTTTAATACTATATTGTAAATACTTGCTATTAATTTTTTTATATCACTTTCATGAAAATGAATAGTTATTAAAATGATTTATTTGAGAATTTTATCTTAAAAATAGGATTGCACTAACATGATAAGCAGTTTTGAAATTGAATATTATAATATTAGGATACTTATTTTGGAAATTTCTTTATATCTGAAGATTTTATAAAAACAATATTTTGCCCCATAAGACAGAATATATATTCTTTTTCAATCGCGGAAATGGCATATTTATATTTGACAAGTTTAACTGTAAGAGAACATTTATACAAATTTTAGATTAATGGAATTTTTATTATTTAAAGATTAAAATATGTATTAATATTAAGAATGAATTTCTAAAAATTTCAGGTAATATATTTAATTGGAAACTTTAAAAAAATTATTGTTTTGCTCACTTTTCTTCAAATATTAGGGTTACCATTGTATAGATATCGATATTGAATATTATTCTTCTATAAACTTTTACTTACTGTCCATTCTTCAAAAACTTGGCGAATGTTTTAATAATTTTTCAGTAAGTATGGATAGGATTCATTATCTCGTTATAAAAATTTTATAACGATAATAGAATTTCATTCAGTAGAAACGGGTTATGCAACTAAAGAATATAAAGTTTGATTTTCCTCTTTTATATTCTTGTTTATACTTAGAGGGAATTCTTATATTCTTTAGACACGTTATTGCCAAACAATTCCTTTAGAAAGCAAGAAAGTTCTCTTTTTTCAGATTAAATCATTTGCATTCCAAATGGTACACAAAAAAGTATTCGGAATAGGCAACGTCTTTTGAAAACAATTTTTATTATTAATAATTAAAAAATAAAAAAATATTTAAATATTAATTTTGAATGTTCAGTTGATTTTTAAAAGCTACAAACAATTTCATCTTAATTCGATTTTGTAAATAATGCCAACTTGAGCCGAGGGTTTAAAATCATCATGATCAAAATGGTTCAGGCGTATTTTACGTAAGTTTAATTTTTAACTGCTTAGTATATTCCAAATGGTTAATCTAAATTTATATATATATATATATATATATATATATATATATATATATATATATATATATATATATATATATATATATATATATATATATATATATATATATATATATATATATATATATATATATATATATATATATATATATATATATATATATATATATATATATATATATATATCTCGAATTTTTAAAATTGTAACGAAGCATTAAAAGGCTTAAAAATTTGAGTACAATATGAGCTCAATGCAGCAACAAGATATTGGTGCTTCTTAACGAAAAAATGTTAATTTTTTAAAAACTATTCGTGGATTCTGGGAGTGTTCTTCAACAACTACATGAATACGCAAATTTGTCTCACCCTCAGGGTGCCTACCGCTTAAGAATGCTTACAAGTGTGTACAAGTGTGCTTACCCTTTCCAAATTACCAGTATTATGAAGCAATACCACAGATGATATAACATTAAAACATTCACGATGAATAAGTTTGTTGTGAGCGATTGACTTTGAAAATCAAAGTAGTTCGAGTATTACATCAATATTATAGTACATTTCTCAAACGTGTTATTAGTGGTTCAGTCAACTTTCATTTCTTTTCGAAATTCCGCATGCTCACATGAAAAATAAAATTATAGTCATCAAATTGTTTTCGGCAATTCTACTACTTGAATACTTCTGGAATTTAAGAAAATGTTGATTGCCTTGAATTTTCTGCAATAGCGAGATCTGTTTTTATTTTTTAATATTTGATTTATCTTTGTCGATTAGAACTTTAGAACTTTCTTTCAAAAGAAATTTGGAATTCAAAAACGGTTGCCCAATTTTTTATACATTAAGAAAAAAAAACACATTTAAAATTAAATTTGAAATAAAAATATATAGTTAATAATTTTTTAAGTGCGAGCTGACATTTTTCTTATTTTTGCATATCAATGTTCTGATTTCTATATCGGCTTTTGAATGAATAAATTATCATAATAATGAAATATGAATTATATTAATAAAAGAGTTAAAATTCTAAATTTCACGTTTCCAGGGTGTCAAGGCAAAATAAAACTACTTAATGCTATGTTACTTTTCCAATGCTTAATGATTCCTTGAAAATATTTAACTCAAAAGTTCTTACTTTTAAAACAATATTTACTATATTTATAATGTAGTATTATATATATACTATACTATAGTACTATACTATATCACTGAGATTCTTTAAGCTATCTTAAATAGATTATAAGTAACTAAACATCCTTTTTTTGTCAATCTTTCTTTTGTTATTAAAATAATAATTTTTTACATAAAGTAGTAAAAAGTTTAGCCACACAACAAATTTTCAGAATGGAAAAATTGTTTTTTGATTAAATAAAATAAATTATATATTATAAGCTGAGAAATGATGTATATAACAGATAATATTCGTAATTATATTCTCTATCATAGCTTTAACGGTAGATATCAAATTTAAATGGCTATAATTTCTAAGAACACTACTTTTCAATGCCAGATATTTAATCCAGCTTTCATTCAGTTTGTTAAAAAAATGAACCAGTTCTCATTATTGTAGGAATTTTGATTTGAAATGTTAAAAGACTTTAATGCCATTTTTATCTTAAATAATTTAAAAATAGATTTTTTTATGCTGCACAAATACCTGATTTAATTATTTTATCTTACCTTAGAACTGTTTGAAATTACATAAATTATTCGAATCGGAAAAGGTTATCTTTTATTTTATATTTTATGCATGGCACTATTTTACTTGAAGGAAAAATTTCGAAAATCTTCATACAGATTTTTTTTGATAAAATGATATTTACAAATTTAATTACTTAAGATGATTTCAAAGAATATATATATTATTTAAAAACTAATTCTAACCATCTTTAATTGTTTGAATTTATTAATTAATCTTCGCTATTTCACTCATATTTGATTAGAAATTCCAATAAAAATGTTCAAATAAACTTTATTTTCTCTTAATAAAGAAAAAGGTTCTTTTTTCGATAGGAATGATAAGTTACTGCGAATCTCATAACAATAAAGGCATTTGTTTTGTTAGTTTCTTATTGTTAAATTAAAATACATTATTTGCCTTAAACTTATATAATATTCCTTAAACGGAAGTTTGTATTGGCCTAAATTTTCGTTGATGGGACAATCTTCTATGAATTTTGAATTATCATTTTGCATGCTAGATCGAGGTTACATTTTTGTAAATCTGTTCTCGAGAATTTCAGTTCTCGTGCAACACTTATTTTATGCTACAGCTACTCGTTTTTAACTCCAAAGAGCCAAAACAAATGTTAAATGTAATGTAAAAAGTTAACATATTTTAAAGACGCTTAATGGTTTGGAGGGCAAAAATTTTTTAATTGAGAGCATAGAAAAGAAAAGGAAGAAAAAAGAAAGAAAACTTCCAACAAGAGGCGTTGCTAGTGCTGTTGCACGGGTGTATGCGTTTAT